>NC_080378.1:3907500-4207500 GCF_014773155.1 Arachis stenosperma
TATTTTCATATTTTGTTTGTTTTAGACCATGGCAAGTAGCTTGAAATATCCAAGAGGCATTATAGAGTACATAGCCGGAGATTCAAATGTTGATTCTGTTCTTGGCACTTCGGATGTTGTTATATATGGTTCTTTCCTTGAAGAGCAGTCTTTTCCAGAGATTTTAGTAAAAGCCATGTGCTTTGAGAAACCAATTATCGCTCCTGATATTCCGATGATCAGAAAATATGTATGCCTAATGTCCCTGATCTTTTCCTGTAATAGCATCTATATTCTATAATAACTTCAAAGCATCTAAAATTTGACACTTTGTTTTAAATAAAAAAATCAACAAATTGAGTTTAAGAATTTCATATATATAATATATATATTTCTAATGAAATCACCAACCATTTTGTCAACATCATAGGTTGATGACAGGGTAAATGGCTATCTTTTCCCTCTGGATAATAGTAAAGTTCTGAGACAAATTATGCTGGAAGTGATCTCGAAAGGGAAAGTATCACCGATGGCTCGTAACATTGCCTCAATTGGAAGAAGGGCAGGAAAGAACCTTATGGTCTCAGAAGCTATTGAGGGATATGCAACTTTACTTCAGAATATTCTCCGGCTTCCGTCAGAGGTTGCTCCTCCTAAGGCCTTTTCGGAAATATCCCCCAGTGTTAAAGAACAATGGCAGTGGCATTTATTTGAGGCACTTCCAAATTTGACTTACCAAAACAGGACATTAATAAGTAACACGTTTTTAGATAGATACGAGGAGCAGTGGAATCATTCTCAAAAAAATAGATCCATTAGTGCAGTTGCAGCTAATGATTTGTTTGTATATAGCATATGGGAAGAAGAAAGGAATATGCAGATGGCCCTTATGAAAAAAAGAAGAGAGGATGAAGAGGTAAGTTCATTGAATCTTTCAACTCATATAATTATGGTATTTCCTTTTGGAAGGTTGGTGTGTCAAACTTAAATATGTTGAGTCTTGATGCAGCTGAAGGATAGAACAGAACAGTCACACGGGACATGGGAGGATGTATATAAAAGTGCTAAGAAGGCTGATAGATTGAAGAATGATTTGCATGAAAGGGAAGAAGGAGAGCTCGAGCGGACAGGACAACCGTTATGCATTTACGAACCTTATTTTGGCGAAGGATCCTGGCCTTTTCTGCATAAAAAATCTCTCTATCGAGGAGTTGGCCTGGTATGTTGCATGCATGTATCAATAGTAGAGTCCTTTATCAAGTGTTGTGGTAGAAATTGTTAGTAGAGTGATAATATGGTAATGCAATTCTTGCTAACTTGAAGTTAATTGTTTGCAGTCTAAAGGCCGAAGACCCGGTAAAGATGATATCGAAGCACCATCTCGACTTCCGCTACTTAATAATGGTTACTATCGAGACATACTTGGTGAACATGGAGCCTTCTTTGCAATTGCAAACAGGATTGATCGAATACACAAAAATGCTTGGATTGGATTTCAGTCTTGGAGAGCAACTGCAAGGAAGGTATATGGTTCATGGTTGTCTTTCATACCACATTTACCTCTCCTGATTCACTTTTCGATCTCCGGATATAGATATCAGTTTAAAGTAAATTCATATTATTCTTTATATCCTCACCAATCATACTAAGGTAGAGGTTATGATGCTGATTTTAACAGGCATCATTGTCCAAAACTGCTGAAAATGCATTATTGGATGCTATCCAATCCAAAAGGTATGGAGATGCACTATATTTCTGGGTACGCATGGATACAGATCTGCGAAACCCTTTGAAGAAGGACTTTTGGTCATTCTGTGATGCCATTAATGCAGGAAATTGCAAGTAAGGTCATTTTTACTCATTAATGCAACTCACCAACTTCTATATTTTCAGTGACATATCTTGATTTTCTTGCCTGTGTATTGTAAGGTTCACCTTCTCGGAAGCCATGAGGCAAATGTATGGGTTAAAAGACGATATGGAGTCTCTGCCGCCGATGCCCGAAGATGGTGACACCTGGTCTGTCATGCACAGCTGGGCTTTACCTACAAGATCTTTTCTAGAATTTGTCATGTTCTCTAGGTATGCTTGGTTTCTGTAATCCAAGGTTATCCTCAAATCACAATTCAAGTGGTAAAAGATCATCATTGTAACTTGTTCAACAGGTAAATAATTGATCCATCGTTTTTGCAGAATGTTTGTTGATGCATTGGATTCACAGATGTATGATGAGCACCATTTGACCGGACGGTGTCCTTTGAGTTTGTCGAAAGTAACTTGCTTTACCATGGTTTGATTTGTAGTTAGTTTCATGGTAGTTTGGATTTGTTGCCCCATTATTAACTGAATTCATGAACACATGAAACTTGTAGGACAAGCATTGTTATTCTCGGCTTCTCGAGCTACTCGTGAATGTCTGGGCTTACCATAGTGCACGAAGGATGGTATTCATGAACCCAGAAACCGGTCAAATGCTGGAACAGCACAAGTTCAAGAGCCGTAGAGGTCAAATGTGGATCAAATGGTTCTCATACAGCACACTCAAGAGCATGGATGAGGACCTAGCCGAGTTATCGGAGTCCGAGGACCCAAGCAGGCATTGGTTGTGGCCGTCTACAGGCGAAGTATTCTGGCAAGGCGTACTAGAGAGGGAGCGAAACTTGCGGCACAAGGAGAAGGAAAAGAGGAAGCAGAAGAGCATAGAAAAACTAAACAGAATGAGGCGGCGGAAACGGCAACAAGTAATCGGAAAATATGTTAAGCCGCCACCGGAATGGGAGGAGGAGAACTCTAATTCAACTATGCTTGGAGTAGAAGCAACATGATTCTACAATATTTCAAGGCTTCAATTTTATAAAGTAGAGACCCTGATATAAAATTCTTTTCTTCTTTTTGTAATTTTAATATATCATTCTTCTCATTCAGCAAAAAAGGATGCAACAAATTGGGTATGAAGGTTGTGTATGGAAAAACATGCATATGCATCCTTTTTTGTTAGTCATTGAGGCTGATACAATAGGGTAATATGTAAAGTGGCCTAATATTTTTTGGTTTCTTTTTCATTTTTAGTTCCATTCTTTTGGGGTGATAGATTTGTTTAGAGAAAAGTGTGGGATGTTGTAATCTTGATAGCATTTGTTCAATCTTAATGAAATTAACTTGTGGCATGTTTAACAATTCACAAAACCATGTTCTTATGTTAATTATACAACTAATAATTCTGTGTATTCAATTTAGTTAAGCTGTTCTAAGAATTACTTATAGCAGAATTATGATGGTTTAATCAATCATTACATTAGTTGAGTTAGAATTTAGAAAACAATAGTTTTATTTTTTAAAGTTTTGTTTTTAAGGGGAGGGGGGAAAAAGTAGTTTTCAAAATAAAATCATGTTTGAATAACTTTTGTGCAATTGAATTAAAAACAAAATTAGAAAAACCTTTGTTGTTGTAGGTTAAATAAACTTAAGCTAATCTCTGGGCATTATTCATTAACTATTGTGTTAATTTTTTTGTTCACATATCCAAATAAAACAAAATTTGAAATTATTTTTAAGCAAAATTATGAAACTTATTATATAAAGGAGCAATTATATATACCAAAATAATTTTAATCAACCTCTAGTTTTTGAGACACACCAACCATGTGTGATGTACTGTACTGATGTGTGTGTCTCTTCCCAAGAAGCATATAAAAATGAATATTCTTTTTATATTACCATTTTTATCTCTAATAAGAAGTATTTTGTTATGAATCTCATATGATTAACTGACTATAGAAGCATGCATTATATATTTTCACATAAACACTGGATTTAGTAATTTTTAGCAATATAAGAGTACAAAAGATAATATATAAATACTTGAAAGCAAGATGCCCTAACTGATACTAATAAAGGGCAAATTTAAGCTTTAATTATCTTCGGTATACTAGTGAGGAACATATAGTTTTAACTTAGACACCGACTTAAATCCTAATTATATTAAACCATTCCTAAGAATCGGTGTTTATTTAAATTTTAATAATTAACTACTAGCATCTTATCGGACATATCCTTTATATCCGATAAGACGATTATTTATTTATTAACACTATCATGTATTTTGGCACTAAATCCACTTTTTTTGTCCAGTCCTCTATTCCACAGCATGACTCCTCCATACTTGGGCGATTTCTTGACAAAAGGCAAAACTTCATTTAAGACGGTCTTCGGCGTCACGTAACCGGTGCCAGCATCCGGCGTGGCGAGGAGGCCAACATAGAACTTGTGAGCTTTTATGGTTTTAGTCCACTTATTCCAGCTTCTTCGGAAGTGGCTTGAGGCCTTTGAGCCAACTTGGCAATCAGGGTTGTTGTAGAACTGAATGAAGACAAGGTCGAAATGAACTTTGGAGAGTGCTGGATTTTGGTTATGATCAGGGAATGGACATTGTGGTGCAGCACTTAGGTAGAACTTTTTCCATGTGTTCTTGTCCATGTATTCTCTTAGCTTCCTAGCTAGCACTGCATAGTTTTCTGGGTGTTCACTATTACCTTCTATGTCAAAGTCAATTCCATCCAATATAGCATCACCAAATGGCCTTGTTTCATTAAAAATAATCACAACTATACCATGTTAGATAAAATTATACCGGCGAAACTAAGGTGGAGACTACAGAATATTGTCTTTACGTAAAGTTGATAGTTGACTAAATTATCATCTAATGGTTCTCACAAAATAATGGGTAATGCTAGGGAGACAAAAAAAACAGCCAGAACTTACTTTATTTAACATTCATTAATTGTCGCAACAATTAATAAATGCTAAATAAAGCAAGTTATGGCTGTTTTTGACTGATTTTTTTTTGTTACCAAACATTTTCGTTAATTTAATATATTTAACTAAATTGTCTAACATGTGAATTTTCATTTAAAACTACACTTGATTAGGATATAAATTGATTTTAAAAGTATTAAAATGTTAAGATTTAAGAACTAAAATAAAATAATATTAGATTACGAGAATTTAAATGTAGTCCTAATTTTATTAAATGCAACTTAGTGAATAAATTAATTATATGATGCTAGTCTTTTTTTTCTCCTCAAAACCGTCGCTAAACAGTTTTTTTTAAGTAATTTAAATGTCTATAAAACAAAAGATAAGGAATTTATTTGTCTTTTTTTTTTAAATCAGCTATCAAATTAAATCAGTTATTTATATAAAATATATATTAAAATATAAAATACACAACAAAAATAAATTAAACAATTTGTATATTTATATAAAAATATACTATTAATTTAATAGCTAATTTTAGGTATGCGCATAAATTTTTTTAGTTTTTGAGTTACATACCTTGAACTTGAGTGTCCCCCCAAGAAGTTATTCCATAAGTAATCTGCTAATTGGTTGGCATCAGCAGCAGATGATAATCCATAGCCTCCTTTAGCACCTCCAATTGAGAGCAAGACTTTGACCTTTTTCTTATGGCAATGTTTTATGCCTTTGCCAACTTTTGGGCAATTAGGAACAGTGTTACAGTGACCTGCTAGATTCAATTTTGGACTTTTAGAATTCCCAAATTCACTTAGGAATGCTATGATAACAGTTTCATAAAGTCCTGAGTTACATGCTTCTGTTAATGTACCTTCATCTTGGATACCTTGGCCCCAATAAGTAACAATGCCACAATTTGCAGTGGAAAATAACACAAGGGAAATTAGAAGGAATAAGAGAGCTGAAAAGTGTGATGGTTTATTCTCCATGTTTTGTGTGTGTTTTTTTGTTGGTGCGGTTTGGGATGACTTAGTTCATGCCAATTTATAGGACAATCACCCCCCGGTTACATTTGAATTGTTTTTGACATAGAAATACAAATAAAAACAAAGACAAAATTTTAAAGAATATTTAAATTATTAGTCGAATGTTTATATTGCTAAGAAAAATCATTTTAAAAAATATAAACAACAAATGAGATTATAAAAATATTTAAAAACATGACAAAAATAACTAGATAGTAATTATTAAATATATATTTACAGAAAGATTTTAGAAATCAATTTTTTATGTGGTCTTTTTAAGTATTATTAAAAAAATAAAATATTTTTATCTTTAAAATTAGATTATTTTACACCAAGTGAATTTAATCTATTTTATTTTTTTGAATGGCTGATTTTTTTTAATTTAAAAGTCTATAAATCTAATTTATTATGATATTTTGTATTTATTTTCTGAATAATTATTCAAGTATTTCTCCAAATATTCATATCAAATAAATAAGTTATTTGTTAAATATCAAAATTATTTGATACTAATAAAAATATGATTTTTTGGTTGTTTTATAATATTTTAAAATTATTTTGAGATTTATTATCATTCGTATTTTTTGAAATTATTTTTATGAACATTATGAACTTTTGGTACTATGTATTTTGATAGTTTATCCCCTTATTAAAAACGTATCTCTATAAATTTTTGTTTCAAAGAACAAAAAAATATTGTTCAATAGTCATTACATTTAGCATTATAGGAATTAGTAATCACACACTTTTATTTATGATTTTTAGAAAAAGTAAATTAGTATATTGATAGTTTAAAATTAAGTTGTACAGTCAGTTATAAATTTAAGGATATACATAAACGATCGACTAAGCAGTAAGTAAAATAGAAGATTATGGTAATTAACTATTGAGATGATATAGTATAAAAATTTATACAGGCATGCAATATATAAATAAATTAATCCTTAAAAATAACATAAAAATGACAAATACATAATTTTTAATATTTAAAATAAACAATAAATAATATTTTTTGTCCTTATAATTTTGGGTTAATAGTCAAATTAGTCCTTGAAAGATAAGACATTCTTTAAATTTAACTTTAAAAGGTTTTTTCAATCAAATTGGTCATTCAAAAATTGCGAATTAATTATATTTGTCCTCCATCACTCCATTAACATTTTTTCTTCAAAGATTGATGTTGTAAATTGTTAATTGATAACATATATAATACTTAATATACTTAATTGGTTATTGACTAAATATATTTATAAAAATTTATTAATGTAGTTATTTTTTTCAATTACAAAAATCTTATTCTTAATATGACCTGCTGACCAAATTGATAGACTTTCGTAAACATATTTAGTTAACGTGTAATTGAACATGTTATGTGTCATGTGTGCAATCAGTTAATATTTCATATTATCAATCCTTGACGAAAATTATGAGTAGAGTAACTGAAAGACATATATAATTAATTTGTAATCTTTGAAGGACCAATTTGATTGAATAATATTTTTATTTTTATTTTTTTAGTTTGCTAAACGTATATACTAAGTGAATATGTAATTGTATTTGTTAATTTTTCTATTTTTATGTAATTATAGTTATTAGTTATATAGTATTTTTGTCGTATATATTAATTTTTTTTTCAATAATTTATATTTTTTAATATTATTTATTTATAATAATATTATTAAAAATACATATTTTCATGATTCATAAAAATAAATAAAAAATTAAATATTATTTTCAATTATTAAAATATTAAGTATATTCATACTTACATTTTATTTAATAGTTTTATTATTGTATTATAGTATTTAAATTAAAACCTAACAAAAATAAACAAAATTAAATAAAAGTAACTACTTAAAAAAATAAAAATAATTATATGAAGTTAGGTGAATAAATTTTAATTGAATATCCTTATAATTTTACTTATGGTCTAATTTATATACAATTTTAATAATTTTATAATTATTAAATTTTAAATTAATTTTTATTATTTTAAAATATAATTTATCATTAACTGTTATAAAATTTAGATCAATTTTAATATAACAACAATAACAATAAAGTTTTGTCTCACTAGATGGGATCGGCTACATGAATTAAACGATGTCATTGTGCTCTGTCATGTATTATGTCTATAAAAAGACTATTTATGTGTAGATTTTATTTGACCACCTCATATATGGTCTTCTTAAGTCTTAGATCAATTTTAATATTCTACTAAATAAAATTTTAAACTTTTTAATCAATTAAATTTAATATATATCATTACTCAATTGAATTAAAAAATAAAAATTAAACATAATTAATATTTATATTAAAATTATATATTTTTTATATTTATTTTATGTTGAATAATAGTATTGAATCATATATAAATTACTAAATAAATATATTGTTCAATATCTTTCATAAAATAACTTTTGAACTGAGTTTAACATTAATTTATATACTAATTTATCTGTAAATATTATAATATTTTAAATTTATTTTATATAATATAATTAATTTAGCTTTGTATCGTATAAATCTTAATTTAATTATTAATTAATAGGCAACTGATTTAAACTATATTCATTAATTAGTCGACAATATAATCAACGCGTACGTAGGTTTTACTGACAAACAATAAAATAATGAGGACAAGATAAGATAATTATTTAGGTTTCTATTCTTATCAAATAACTTGTTACATGGGAGCCAAATGTTTCCAGTCAAATAATGTAATTTATATTCATGTTATTAGAGATATAATTATTTATATAAATTTTTTTGTTAATTTAAATTTTAAAAAATAATTTTATAATATAATATTAAAATTTTATATTTAAAAAAATTTAAATTAGAGTACTGATAAACAAAAAATAATATAAGATAAATAAAAAAATTTATAAAAAAAGTTAAACACAATCAAATGAAATCTTTCTTGAAAAGACATGTTGTTTGCATAATTATTGATGTGTGTCATACACTATTTGACTTAACAAGTCAATTTATTATAACTAAAAAGTAAAAACTCCCATTGCTATCTATTTATTTTTTCTAACCAATGATATATCTATATGGAAACTCTCCACACCACCAATGCAACTACGAATTATTTATTGTTACTTTTTTAAAAATATTTATTATGAATAAAAATTAATAATATTATGTGATAATAAGAGAGTTTCGCTGTCTTGTAACTCCAACTTCAACTTGAGTGGTTCAAATTTTTTTTTTCTGCCATTAAATTAAAGAAATTCACAGATGAAATAAAATTTCAAAGAAGCTTTCCGAGTTTTATGAGGTCTGGCTATTTTAATTTTTACGTAGGTTGCATTATATGAGAGAGTCAACAGTCAACACCAAACATATATTCTTAGAGTAATGTTTGGGTCAGCGTAGAAGTGAAGGTAAACATTATATATATATGAATTAAGGATTAATAATCAAATTGATTTTTAAAAGATAGAATATTTTTTAAATTTGTTTTTTTAAAAAATTATTAATTAAATTAATATTTTAAAGATTATAAAATAATTATATTCATCTTCCAATGTCATTTTCTATATATTAATAATTTTTGTCAACAATTAATAATGTAAAATGTTAATTGACACTTGGTATGTCTAACTAAACACCAATCAAATATATTTATAAAAATCTATCAATTTAGTTACTAAATTATATTGGCATTAGAATTTATGTAATTAGAAAAAGAGACTAAATTGATATATTTTGATAAACATATTTGATCGGCTTCTAATTGAATATATTAACTGTCATGTGTGCTGTTAATTAATATTTTATATTATCAATTGTTGACGAAAATTGTTAATAGAATAATTGAAAGATGAATATAATTAATTTATAATATTTAAAAAATTAATTTAATTGATAAAATTTTTTAGAGATAAATTTAAAAAATATTCTATTTTTTAAGAACTAATATATTTAAATTTTATTTAAAAATTTTTATTATTGACTAATAAATTACTACTTAAACAGACGAGTAAATCAATTATTTAACGAATCCAAATTAATTTTACGACTTAATTGTATAAGAGGATAAGTCTGTTTTGTGATACATTTGATTACCATTTTATCTGTATTATTATATAGCAAATTAGCGGTAAAAATGTACATCAATCATAGTAACACTAGGAAACAAATTAGTAGAATTTGTGATTACGTGAAATTATTTAAAAAACTTATATGATTTTATAGTATATTTATTATTTTTATTATAATATTTAAAAATAAAAAAATAATACGATGAATGATTATAAATATTTTTAAAATACTGTTTTTACACATATTCCAAAATATACAAATATATTATTTCTTCGTGCAGTTTGGGCAAGAAAAAGTGGCTTACTTCTTTATCTCTTTTGGTGGATTGTGCACTTGTGTGGAAATTTCAAATTAAGAGTAGCAATAAATGGGAAAATTTTGAAAGTGAAGTTAACACAATGTTTCTACATTTTGGGCAAAAATTTATTACATTCATCTCCACTAAGTCTATGTCAAATTTTTGGTCTGTACATAAGCTCTAATTCCGTAATGTACACGAATATATATTCATATAAGTTCTCTTAATATATTTACAGATTAAGAAGACTTTAAAATTTATCTTGAGAAAATAACACATCTATATAGATTTAATAAAAATAAAAAAATTTAGATTTATTTTTATTTTTACATTTTAAAATTCTTTGTGATCTAATATTGTGTTTCCTTTTAATTTATAGTTCAACATAAAAAATATTTATTTTGTTGTTAGTTGTAAAACTAATACTTTTTTTATTATTTATAAGTGTCGTTTAATTATTTCTATAAAAAAATTCTCTCAACAAATTGGAGAAAATAATATACTTGGAACTGAAACAATTTAGTGCTAACATTATTGTTACCAAGTGTTAAAAAATAGTGACTAAAGATTTTAAAAATATTTTTATGAAATTAATCATATACTATGTATACCTTAAAAATCAGATACTAATAAATCATTGCTATACCATCTCATAAATCTTTTTTTTATTAAACTATTGTAAATTTAATTATTTTTATTAGTCATTATTTAACTAAAAATATGTAAATTAATATATAAATATACATAAATATATAATAATTAATTTAATGATTACTTTTTAATATATATAAAAAATATTTTATTATAAAAATTTGACTCAAATATTAACTTTAAAAGATTACATTTAATAATCAAATATTTTTTTTCATCTATGCTCTTTAATAATGTCCGAGCCCATAAAACACACTTTAAAATTTTCTTTTCCCAATAAATTCACCTTTAATTTGGCGGGCATTTATATGCTTCATCATGATAAACATTATAGAATTGCTCAACATTGTTATAATAGCTTATTGGTCAATCTTTCCTTATTTGGTATTTTTTTTAAAACTCAGGTGTAGTCGACTTCACGTGAAGTTGATATCTGAAAGCTATTAAATGATTTGATTAATTTGACTAAATTTTTATTTAACTGCTCTCAAATATTAATTTTATGTAAAATTGACTTCACGTAAATTTTTACTATTTTTTTTGGACATCCTTATTTAGTATTTAAGTGCGTGATAGCGAAATTAATAAAGATAACAATATAATGAAAATGTTGCCTTATTCAAAGAATGGTACTTCTTACATACATGTTTTCACGATCAAATTCTTTTTACAATTTTTTTTTATATATTTTAACACAATTGAATGATTATGGTGCTAAAAAGCCCATTTCTACACATTATAATTACTTTTGCATTATAATATGCTCTCAAATCCCATCTTCTCGAAAATGCAACTCAAAACATTATTAAAACAATACAGAATTCAATACTACACAACAAAACATTAGTATAATATCTATTTATTATATATTTAATATATCATAATTAATAAAATTCAATTATATTTTTATGTTATATTATTTATATTTTTATTTTTAAATATTTTTCTAAATTTTTTTTAAAAATCTCCAAACTTTAAAATTATGCCACATAGTATTATCTTTTAAAAAATATTAATAAATAAATAAATAATTTAATTACTTTATAACATTTTTAAATTTATTCTACCTAATATAATTAATTTAACTATTTGTATATGGTGCAAATCTTTATTTTAACACAACTTTAATGTATTTAGGAATGGTTGACGAGGACTTGGGAAACTGATATTTAAGTCGGCCATATATTTTTGAGAATGTGAGTCAAATTGCACATGACTCAGACAACTGTTATGCCTACACCTATGGCTTTTTTTTTTTTTTTTGTGCAATTATTATCTACAAATTTTGAGTAATTTGAAGATCCAAAGTTATACAAGTAAGTGATTGGGTCATTGCAATATGTCATTATGAAAATAGATCTTTTCAATTTTTTTATTTCACCTGATAGCATAAAAATTGATGGGTTAATTTGAGTTTTGCTATTAGTAAAGTATCTCAATTGATGTACAGTTTTTTTATTGTCCATTGAAAATGTAAAAAAATATTGAAGTACCTTTAAAAAACAAAAGACTATGACTTGATTATGTACAAGTACACAGATTTTAGATATTGTGGTTTCTCTGATTCGTTCAGATTAGACAATAAATTTAGAAGATCAAAGGTCACTATCTGATTATTACGTATATTTAGACTCCATTCTCAAGTCGTTGTTAGTCCAAGAGATATAAAAATTAGGATTTGATAACATACTTTGAACATGTGTTCAACATCTTATTTATAGTGTTCAAATGGAAGATATCAGAGGGAATATGCTTCGTATGAGCCGGTATGCTCTTCTTATTTTTTGGTTGTTTACAGTATCTCTTGTTCCGATATGTTAAGGACTAATTTGTCGTGGATTTGAGTTTTATTTAAGAGTCTGTTACTGACTAATGAGTTGCTGTATATATAAGGCGGAATTTAAATTCCCAACACTTATTTAAGCGGACGAGTCACGAGTGAATTGACCACTCGACCAACTCAAGTTAATTAGCCAGTATACTCTTAAGAGGGGTGTTCTTAAGTAGGTCCATCATTTGAGTGTGTAGTGTAAGTGTATTGTGATACTTAAGATTGTTCAATCCATCTTATTAAATAAAAACAAGTTTAATCACCCGTGCTATGCACGTGATAAGATTAAAATTATAATTTTAAGTTGTTATGTTAAATTTTATTTTAATTATAACAATTTAATTAATAAAAAAATAACTTGTATGCGTTGTTTTTTTTTTTTAATATAGTGTTAATTATATTAACTATAAAATAGTTATTTAATCTATTTTTTCAATAAATCAGACATATATACTCAATATGACCATAAATAATCTAGTAATACTTAAATCTACCAACAAAGTTTTATATGTTAGTATACTGTGAAGTAAGAAAATATCAAAATCAGCTCAAAATGAAGAACAAATTAATAGAAAATCCTAATGCAGAAAGTTTTGTAATAAACAATAAATAATTTAAACCTTCTGAATAACAATTCAATGCTATCCTTTGATACCTGCAAAATATATACATGAAACAACAATGTATCAATGTTTGTATATAAAATTATATGATTAACGTAATTATAAAATTATTTGTCAAGAGAATAAAATTATACGAATTTTTATGATAATTTTAATATTCTCAAACTATTAATGTACAATAAGAATTCATCTATTAGTTCCTAGAATTTCTAAATTTTTTTAAGTGATAGTAATAAATTTTAATAAATAAATAGATTTAGTAAGACATTTTGTTATTACCTTTTTATTATAGGCTCTCAAAAACTTCTCTATATACCACATTCATCGTGCAGTAATTTCCAAGTGTATTAACCCGTGCCATGTACGTGATAAGATTAAAATTAAAATTTTAAATTATTTTGTTAAGATTAATTTAAATTATAATTTGATTAATAAAAATATAACATGTTATGTATTATTTGTTTTTTCTTAAGCTAGTGTTAAATATATTAACTCTAAATAGTTATTAATTGGTTTTAGTAATCTACTTTCTTCAATAAATCAAACATATATACTCAATGTGACCATAAATAACTTAATAATACTTAGACCCACCAACAAATTTTTATATGTTGTTCTATTGTCAAATAAGAACATATCAAAATTAGCTCAAAATAAATAATAAATTATTAGAGAATTCTAATGCACAAAATTCTCTAATAAACAATGAATAATTTAAATCTACTAAAAAACAACTCAACACTTTTCTTTGATGCCTGCAAAACATATACCTAAAATAATATTATATCAATGTTAGTATACAGTTTTACAATCATCGACCGTATTTACTATACATGACTCCTTCTTAAAAGTTATTCTATACACGTGTGTAGTCGGAAGATAAATTACTGGACTTTATTTTATTTTTCTAAATTATTATAATTATGCATTATTCATTAAATGCTAATTGTAATATTGTAATATAATTATAATAAAAATATTTTTCTAAAATAAATTTAGAAGAGAGAATAGTACTTTTATTTTAGAGGAAAAATGAATTCATGAGGAATTAATACTGTACTTTTATTAGTTGATAATGTATTAAATATTGATTTTATATAATTATAATAAAAATATTTCTCTAAATTAGTATAATCATGCATTATTCGTTAAATGTTAATTGTAATATAATGATAATAAATATATTTTTTTAAAATAAATTTAGAAAAGAAAATAGTGATTTCATTTTAGAGAAAAAATGAATTCATGAGGAATTAATACCTCACTTTTATTAGTTGGAGAAAAAATCCAGTTTTAGCATATTTTGTCATTATTATATATTTTTCTCTAATCATATATCCACTGTTTTCTTTTCTTTGTTTCAGCATTTTGAACCTGGGTTTAACTTATCGTAGTTCTCACTTCTCAGTCATTCTATTAGATGTAGTTGATAACTATTGAAATTTTTTTATTAATATAGGAGAAAAATATATTATTATATCATAGAATTAATATGAGTATATTTTATTATTAAATAAACAAAGTTAATATAAAATAAAATTATACATAAAAAACAAAAAAAATAAAATTAAAATAGCAAAAGTGATAAAAAGATTATTTTTATAATTTTATTTTGTCATTTTTATGTATAGAAGATTAGAAAATAGTAAATTTTTAACTAAATTAATTTATATTTATTGTATTTAATTTAAATAAGTAATAAATTATCTTATTTTAATTTATTTCTTAAATTTATATATCATAAAAATTAAATAAAATAATTAATATACATAATTTTAAATTGTGTGATACTTAAATATCTATTCAAATCAATTAGTTGATATAATTAATTCATCATAATGAATTGACTTTAATGATTTAAACAAAATAATACAGAAGCATGCTACGTTTATTCTATCATTAAAGGTAAAAATTCGATTTTTATATGATGATAGGATAGATAATATAATAGACGGCGAGAAAGAGAAAGATAAATATTTTAGATCCTAAGTTGTTTCATTTGAATGTTACAATGTGGGTATCACATTATTTTACTTATTCTACCCTATGGACTCTTTTGTAACTTTATTTCAGTATCAATAGAATTTCATTACCTTTGAGAACTAAATTAAAATTCAAAATGAAACAAAAAAAAAGTAAAGAATATAAAATTATTGATTGAAAAACACTCTAAATAATAAAAAGCCAAATTAACTTTAATATTAAATTCATTAATATGATTTTAATTTTATATAATAGTTAAAAAATATATTAGTAAAAGCAAATGGAAGAATAGCTTTAATTAGTATTTGATAAAATATTCATTTAGAATAATTAAAAAATATAAAATTATGATATTATTAAAAATAATACATTTTAATGTTAAAAAAATTATATTTAAATAAAATATTTATAAAATATAAAATTTAGAGTAACATAGCTTTATAAACATTAATCATTAATCAATTATGAACTAACATAAAATTATAATATAATTTATTTATGAAAAATAATCAATAATTAATATTAATAAATATAAAAATCATCCAAACACTTTAATTAAAAGTTTGAATGGTTAATTATTATTCATTATTAATAATATTTTGTTAATAAAAAAACTGAAAATATAATTATTCAGATTTAGATTTTAGAAAAATAAACGTATAAGTAACAAATAATCTATTTTATCATGTATATTATAAATTAATGAATTAAACTAACTGATATAATGAATTATAATAAATTAATTGGTATAAATTATAATAAATTCTATGATATTTAAAAAAAATAAATAAATAAATAGAAGAATAGAAGACTATAATAAAATAAATTGAATGTAAGTTTTTTTCTTTTTACAAATTTTATATCACATCTGCTTCAATAATAATAAATAAAAATACATCAACTTAATATCTAAGAAAAAAGGATGAGATAAAATCATAACACAATTCTAAAATAAAAGCTTAAATTAAACCATAATATCATTGCACAACACAAATTAAAAGTAATTTCACACTACAATATACCACACAAATAGATAAATGATTTAAGCTTAATTATAAATTTTTTATTTATTTATGCAAACATGATAACATCATGGTTTATAAATGCTTAATGGACAACATATCATATATTGCTCTAAATGATGAGCACGGGAGTTGAAGAGTGTGTGCAGATTTGTGTTCATGATAGTTGCCTTCTTGTGACGGCGCCTCATAGGAAGAAAAAGAATTGTTGTAAAAGCTACCCAATGAAAGAGTAATTGGTAAATAAATGATATTTTCTTCTAGCATATATGGTCTTTTATAGTAGTAAAATAAAAATGGAATGAATAAAAATTTGTATTTTTATATTAGAAATAGAATTTGATATTTATCTTAATAAAATTAAATAATTAATTAGTTATATTTAAATAAATAAAATAAATTAAATAAAATATTTTTAAGAATTAATCAAATCAATTAGTCAATACAAATAATTAGTATAATTAATTTTATTTGATTTATTGAATTCAAAAAATAAATTAGAAAATAATTGATTGAATTAATTAGTTAATATAATTAATTTATTATAATTGATTGGATTTAATGAATAAAAAAAACAAATAGAAAAACATAGGAGATAGTGATTTTTTTAACTAAATTAATATGTATTTATTGTATTTAATCAGTATAAGTAATAAATCATCTATGTTATTATATATCTTATTTAATCTTGCATGGCACGGATAATTATAAGTTATATTTTGATTTCTAATTATTTACGTACATAAATGATTAAAATATATAACATAAATATCGTAATTATTATAATTCTATGATATAATTATAATTAACATATTTTATCATAATTAAATATTGATTTGATATAATTATAATGAAAATACTTTCCCAAAATAATATAATCTACTATTATTCATCCACTAATTATTTGGCAATAAACCTTAATATGATTTTTTACATCTTCGCTATGGAAAATAACTACTTAGATATACCAAATAATATGTAACATATTACCACCTGTATAAATTAAGGCACAAACACAGAATTTAATTAAGGTGATTGAAACTTTCACCAAACAGAATATGACCTCAATCGAATAAAAAAGGGTACTCGATTTTGCATTAATTAGCTAGTCGAAGAAATAACATACTCATTCATTATTCATGTTTTATTATATTTTTTAAATAATATATAGAAAATATATATCCTGTGTTGTGACTATTAGTAATTTTATTAATAAACCTTTTTTTAAACTATTACTAATTTTAATTTTAATAGAAAATCTGAGAAAATAATTTCGCTTGCCATAAATAATATACTAAAACTGTTAGTATATTATCTTCTATATGATTAATTGAATTTATCAATGATTTTCCTGTGTAAATCGTTATTACTCAGTTTTTAATAACTACTTAATATACAAAATTTGAAATTGGAAATTGTTATTACTAATTCAATTAACTGGTTAATTGAGTAATAATTGTCAAATTATTAAGGTGCAAAATCATTGATTTACTCAATAGATTTCCATATATTATTTATATTTCAAGTAATAATTTAAAATTATATTATTTACCCAATTAATAATACTATTATTAATAATTATTTTTTACATTGATTTTTAAATCAATTATTAAATAATTATTTTTGTTAAGATAATTGTTTATAAATTATTTCAAATTATATTTTGTTAAGATATAATTATTTAGATTATTACTCATGGCACGAGTATAATTTCATTTTATACCAATTAATCAATTATAATTATATAACACGGGTGTAATTTTAATTTTATCCACCGATTATTGGCAAATAAATTTTATTCTAATTATAAATAAAATTTGTTTTTATTGGCAAATACATTGTCTTTAGGTCAACGATTTAATATATGTGTAGGTTCATTTTTTGTCAAATATAATGAAAATACAAATAAAGAAATAAAGGATAAAAATAAACTTAATAATATCTGACACTGCTTCATTTTATTAAATTATTTAAAAATAGCAAATCCACAAAAAATAATCGTAATATATAAATTGAGGCAATAATTTAAAATTTTATAATTATAATTTAATCAAATACTAATAGTAAAACCAAATTACCTAAACAATGTTGAACCTATTCTAGTCCTTAGTCACATATAGTATAGAATTATTCTTGTAACGACAACCAATTGAAATAACATTGTAAGTTTCAATATTTAGAATTCGTGTAAAATCAGACCATCCTCTTGTTAGATAAGCTTCATCATCCGCTATCCATGCAATGCGGCAAGATATAGAATTGTCACACCGAGAAACCAAACTAACTCTTATTCCCCTCAATGGCATTGCATGCATGCCAAAGAAAGCTGGTAATTTCTGAAAAAAATCAAAATATGTTAAAAAAATTATTCTAATAATGAACAACTTAAACTAAGAAAATTTAAATATATTACCAATCGTTGAAATTGCATATCTAAATTTGTCACGAATTTAGCAAAACTGAACTGAAACTGAGAGAATTCAATTTAATTATGTGCTCCACTTCGAAGATTTTCAGACAGACGTAAAAAGCATGGAAGGGATGGAACTTGAACTTGCCCTTTAAAGTTCCGTGGATGCAATTCCTCGATCAAAAATCGAGCTCCTCCTAAGAAATCTAACTTTAACCACATTCCATTGGGTTAGTCATAATAGGTGAGTAGATCCAACCATCCTTCGGTAAAATAGAGACTATTACCTCTTCTTTGAACACTTACATCCATGTAGTTGGAACCCGAATCAGTGAAGACAACTCGATGAGGTATTTCATAGATGTGATGCATTGTAAATGATTGTGGCAAAAGACAATCGAACTGGAACATTAGACGATAAGAATAATTTAGAGTAACAACAAATAAAAAATTATCAAAAGAATAATATAATAGAATGAGTATATGAAAAATATTAGAAAAATTTATAAATTGTACCTTAAAAGGATCAACTTCAATAAAAAACGAAGAATACATTCTTATTCTATGAAATAGTAAAAAAAATACTAAATATAAAATTATGAATTGACTCTCAAATTTAGATTAATGTACCACAGAAAAACACTATATATAGACTTTAGTAAAACAAAAATAAATATGTAAATTACCTATTATTAAGGTAATTTTTTAATAATGTATTAAATTTTGATTTGATATAATTACAATAAAAATATATTTCTAAATTAGTATGATTATATATTATTCATTAAATATTAATTACAATATAATTATATTAAAGATATTTTTATAAAATAATTTAAAAAAATTATTTGATATACGTCGTGAATCGGGTAACAAAATTTTTTTATTATTATTATTACTATTATTGATATTATTATTATTATTAAAATTATTAAAAATATTTTTAATTGATAATTGATAAGTAGTTTAATAGTGCATTAAATATTGATTTGATATAATTATAATGAAGATATGTTGCTAAATTAGTATAATTATATATTATTCATTTAGTATTAATTATAATATAATTACAATAAAATAATTTAAAATAAAAAAAATTATTCGTTTTGGAGGAAAAACAGAGGCATGAGAGATCGACACGTCACCTTTAGTAGCTAGAAAAAAACCCAGTTTTAGTATATTAAGTAGAAAAAAGTCTTTGGATAAGCTCATATTTGTTTTTTTTTTTTTTTGGGTCTTTTATATAACACATACAGATTCACACACATCAGTACTATTATGGATTCTATAACTTCCTAAGCTGACTCAAGATTCAAACCCTTGAGTGAGCTCTCGAACTACTACTATTTGCTTGGACTTCTCCGAACCCAATTCATTCTGGTCATGTGCCATCTTCTTTTTGGACTTTGCTTTTGGATCATAGCGTCTATTAGGTCCTTTTTTATTTGTCCAATCCGTTTTGGTTCTCAAAATGTATCAATTTGTGCTTGGAATTTTTTTAAGAAAAAAATTCAATTTTATTTCTAAATCAAAATTATAATTTGGAATGACGCATAATTTTGTTAATTTTAATATAATTAAATTTTTATTATTATTGATTTTTACCAATTTACCTTTAAATCAAAAGGAGAATGGATAATCCTCCGTATAGAATTAGAAAGAAAACAAAATTGTTAGAGCGGTGTATGAAATGAGACGAAAATAAAAAATAATTTGTCTATGGTATTTTTGGATATGAGAAATTGGGTTTGGACCATAAAAAGTAATGGTGAACCATTTCTAATGTCTTAAACCCAATTCATTAGCCAAGGAGAAAGTGAAAGAGGGCGACATATGAGGGTAAAAGTCAACAAGAAATTACTAATAGACACTAGGCACTATATATAGTTTTTTTTTTTTTGTGATTAGCCAGAAAAGAAAAAAAAAACAAAAGACAGAACTAAATTAATTGGTTAGATTCATATTTAAATCTATTAGATGTTAAAACTCACTCCATAGTTGACTCCAATTTGAGTAAATATTTGCACCAGAAGCAGCTACTCTAGCCATACAATCTGCAACACTATTTGCATTCCTCTGAATTAAAAGAATAGAGATTCGCCAATTGTAATTTATAACCTCTTGTATATGCTTTGCCAAATTCTATTTTGGAATATCCTTACCAAGCATTCTTTGGTTTACCAAGAAAAGAGCTTCTAAACAGCCTGTTTCACAAATAACCTCACGAAATCCATTATCCAAAACTAGAAGTAAACCTCTCCAAATTGCATACAATTCAACAAAAAGAACACTGCACACTTCGACTTTCCCAGTGCAACCCTTCAACCAAAATCCATCAGAATTGCGAATGATACAACCAAAACCAGCATAGCCAAAAGGAGCAAAACAACTAGCATCACAATTCAATTTAACAGAATGAATTGGATGTGGAACCCAATGCAAACAAAGCGAAGGAGGAGACAAAGATTGATGCATAGCAAAAATAGTGTGGAACTCCCTTGCTGAACTACAAAGCAAACTCACCACTTTACTAACACTCCAAGAGTCATCTGTATTAAATAAGTCACGATTCCTGCTTCTCTATATCCACCAGATGGTTGAAAAAAAAAGAAAAACATCTCCACTCCTTGTACCTCTTCTATAGATCCAATCACGTAAATTTGAGTTATTTGAATACAGGTCTAAAAGGTTCCAAACCTCCTTGACACTATGGCACTCCTGAAGACAATGAAGAATGGATTCAAGACCATTCTGACATCGATGACAAGTGTTAGATAAAGTTAAACCACGACCCAAACGAAACTCTGCCATAGAAATAGCATTATGAAGACTGAGCCAAATCAAGAACTTGTACTTCTCAAGAATATGCAGTCGCTATACCCACAACCAATTATCACGCTCATTCCAGTCAAACTTTCTTTTGGCTAGCCAACTGGCAACTGTATCCACTCCTAGCTGAGTAGAGTCTAGAAGATGCCACACCCCACGACCAACCCGAACTCTCTCCAGCATTCATATCCAGATTATAAGCATGCAAACGCTGTTTGACATCTTCTGAAATGTTAGAGAAAACAACATGGAGATTTCATTGACCTTCTTTTCAAACGTCTCTAATAGTTAAATCAAAGTCAGATATATGTACAAAAAGAACATCTTAAACAATTGAGCCATCAATATTCCAATTGTCAAACCAAAAAGATTGAATTTTATGAATTTTAAACTTAAACCTAATCTGGATTATAAGCATTCAAACTCAAACCTAATCTCATCTGTTATGAATTTTATCGCAGTCACTTTATTGTCCCTATCCATCCATGCATCTTCATCATGGCAGCGCCTTCCACCGCCCCTTTGCCGGCGGCAACAACCTTATATTACTTCGGTGTATTCACAAACCATGTTCTTAAGTTAATTATACAACTAATAATTCGGTATAGTCAATTGAGTTAAGCTATTCCAAGAATTACTTATAGTAGAATTGTGATGGTGGAAACGCAGGTGTAGTCGACTTCACGTGAAGTTGATAACTAAGAGTGGTCAGATGATTTGACGGATTTAACTAAATTTTCATCTGACAGCTCTTAGTTATCAACTTCACGTAAAGTCGACTGCAACTGAGTTTTCACATTTAATCAATCATTACATTAGTTGAGTTAGAATTTAGAAAACAATAGTTTTATTTTTTTATTTTTTGTTTTTAAGGGGAGGGGAAAAAAGTTGTTTTCAAAATAAAATCATGTTTGAATAACTTTTGTGCAATTGAATTAAAAACAAAATTAGAAAAACCTATGTTGTTAAGCTAATCTCTGGGCATTATTCATTAACTATTGTGTTAATTTTTTTTTTCACATATCCAAATAAAACAAAATTTGAAATTATTTTTCAGCAAAAGTATAAAACTTATTATATAAAGGAGCAATTATATATACTGAAATAAGTTTAATTAACCTCTAATTTTTGAGACACAACAACCATGTGTGATGTGTCTCTTCCTAAGATGCATATAAAAATGAATATTCTTTTTATATTACCATTTTTTTTAATCTCTAATAAGAAGTATTTTGTTCTGAATCTCTTGATTAACTGACTATAGAAGCATGCATTATATATTTTCACATAAACACTGGATTTAGTAATTTTAAGCAATATAAGAGTACACAAGATAATATATAAATACTTGAAAGCAAGATGCCCTTCAACTCATAGGAGCTGACATTTATTTACTAATAAAGGACATATTTAAGCTTTATGTTTGGCACACTAGTGAGGAACATATAATTTTAACTTAGACACCATCTTAGATCTTCGTTATATTAAACCGCTTTTAAGAATCGGTTTTTATTTAAACTTTAATAATTAACTACTAGCGTCTTATAAGACATATAGAATGTCTGTCAAGACGTTTATTTATTTATTAACACTATCATGTATTTTGGCACTAAATTTGCTGTTTTTGTCCATTTCTCTGTTCCACAGCATGACTCCTCCATAATTGGGAGAGTTCTTGACAAAAGGCAACACTTTATTTAAGACGGTTTCCGGCGTCACGTAACCCTTGTCAGTGTTCGTCGGCGCGGCAAGGAGGCCAACATAGAACTTGTGAGCATTTATGGTACTAGTCCACTTATTCCAGCTTCTTTGGAAGTTGTTTGAGTCAACTTGGCAATCAGGGTTGTTGTAAAACTGAATGAAGACAAAGTTGAAATAAACATTGGAGAGTGCTGGATTTTGATTATGATCAGGGAATGGACATTGTGGTGCAGCACTTAGGTAGAACTTTTTCCATGTGTTCTTGTCCATGTATTCCCTTAGCTTCTTAGCTAGCACTGCATAGTTTTCTGGGTCTCCACGATTCCCTTCTATGTCAAAGTCAATTCCATCCAATATAGCATCACCAAATGGCCTTGTTTTATTAGAAATAATCACAACTATACCATGTTAGATATCATCATAATATTATTGGCTAGGATAAACAAGTTCAAACTACAATGGAGACTCTTATCTTTTACATAAAGTTGATAGTTGAAAATTTTCAACCAATTTGTAGTTAAGGTCATGTCATTAACACCTGGGCTGATATTATTAACCGAGTTATGCATGAACGTAATGCTCATAATTTTCCTCTAGATCTAGCTGTAGTCGAGGCTCCATCTCTAAATGGATAATATTTTTGTTTTAAGGGATATGAGTTTTAAAAGTAAAGTAGCAATTTTAACACTGTTTTTATTGCTCCTTTACTTTTTTTTTATGCATATTACCAGATAAAAAATAATAGAAACATAAATAGAATTAAAAAAAAAAAGAAAATAATAATAATAAAAGGATGATAATTTAGTGAGAGATATTAAATTATGTAACGATTTTTAACTATTAACTTCACATTAAAATAACTAACTTCAGTTTTCATCTTCTAAGTATTAAAATGTCAACATTTAAGAACTAAAATAAAGTAATATTAGATTACGAGAAATGTATACAAATATATAATAACTAATTTACTGGTTGATTTTAAGTGTGCGCATGGCATTTTTGAGTTACATACCTTGAGCTTGATTGTCCCCCCAAGAAGTTATTCCATAAGTAATCTGCTAATTGGTTGGCATCATCAGCAGATGATAATCCATAGCCTCCATCAGCACCTCCAATTGAGAGCAAGACTTTGACATTTTTATTTTGGCAATTTTTTATGCCATGACCCACTTTTATGTGGCAATTAGGAACATTGTTACAGTGACCTGCTAGATTCACATGAGGTCTATTGCCATTCCCAAATTTACTTAGGAATGCTATGACAACAATTCCATAAAGTCCTGAGTTACATGCTTCTGTTAATGTTCCTTCACCTTGGTCACCTTGGCCCCAATAAGTAACAATACCACATTTTGCAGTGGAAAATAACACAAGGGAAATTAGAAGGAATAAGAGAGCTGAAAAGTGTGATGGTTTATTCTCCATGTTTTGTGTACGTGTTTTTTTTTGTTGGTACGGTCTGGGATGATTTAGTGCATGCCAATTTATAGAAAAATCACTCCGGTTACATTTGAATTGTTTTGACATAGAAACAAAGATATAAAAAATTAAAAACAAACACAAAACTTAAAAAAAAAACAAAGTTAATCTATCAAAATAGTATTCGAGATTGCATATCTTTAGAAAAAATAATTTTAAAAGCTATGAATGATAAATAAATCATGAAATATTTAAAAACGTAATAAATAAACAATTAAATTTTAAATATATATTTATAAAAAGATTTTAAAAATAAGATTTTTTATGTGATGTTTTGCAAGTATTATAAAAAAAAATTTTATAATTAAAATTTGATAATTTCATACTAAGTAAAATTTTTCTTTTCTTCTTTTTTGTAATTGACTGAATTTTTTAAAAAAAACTTAAAAGATAGATCTATAGACCTTTGCTTCAATTTTTGTATTTATTCAAATATTTATTCAAAAATTCAAATTAAATAAATAAGCCGTTTGTTAAATAAAAAAATTGTTTGACAACTTATGAAAAATATAATAGTTTTTGCTATTATTTTATCATGATTTATATCATTCAAAAACTTATTTGTTATTCGTTTTTTTTTTTTGAGCTATTTTAATAGTTTATCCCTTAAACAAATTATCTCTATCATATGTTGTTGTTACATGTAACAAATAAAAAATAAAAATAAATCGGAGGTTGACGGTGAAACAGTGATAGTCCAACAATATTTTCTGTCCTTAATTTTATCTTCATTGTCCTTATTTTTAAAAATAAAAAAGAAACAAGAATTTTTATTTCAAAGACTAAAAAAATATTGTTCAATTGTCATTCCATTTAATATATTGAAAGCTTTTATATTAGAACTATTTAATTTTTGCCATTAGAGACTTTATTGAGTGCTATAAGAATTAGTAATCACACACTTTTATTTATGATGTTTAAAAGAGAGTATATTGATAGTTTAAAATTAATTTTTACGGTCAATTATAAATTTAAGGATATATATAAATGGCTAAGTAGTTATGATGCAGGGATACGATACTGGTACGAGAGACACACGAATATACACATTTAAAATTTTTATAAGATAGGACATGACGACATATATATAAAATATAAAGTATTTTATAGATTATTGTAAATATAAATTAATTTTTATTTTTTTTTAATATTTTATTATATAAAATATTTAAAATATTTTTTTGTTTTAATAATTAATAATATATATTATATTTAAACTTATTTTAAGAATATATGTGAACAATAAAACTATATATGTTGATGTGTAATGATATTTAGGTTTGTCAAAACGTATCCAAAAAATTTTTTTTTTATTAAAACACAATTAAATACATATATGCGTACGTGTTAAACGAATGTCAATGAGTATCGTATCTAAATTATATCTAACATGCAGATACGATAAATTAAAGAAGTGTCTGTTCTTTATAGCTAAGAAGTAATAAATAAGATAGAAGGGTATGGTAACTATGCTAGCAAGATTGAACTCCCAGCTTGTGAAGGAAGTGTATGTTATTAGTTGTTTTTGAATTTGTGGTACAAAGAAAGGCATATACAGTCGATCAAAAATACTAAATGTATATTAAAAATTAATTATTATATATTTATATCTAAATATATATAATATATATTATTTAATTGATTATGAATATATATTTTTTATTTTAGTATATTTTTATATGAATAATTAATTTTTTTTATATATATATGGTTGATAATCATTGACCCGACAATCATGGGTGTGTTTGGGAAATCCGTTGGAAGGGAAGAAGCTGAAGCACGTTTAAATTTTTCGAAAGCTTCAATTTTTGGTTTGGTAAATTTTTTTCTCATAAACATAGAAGTGATTTTGCTGCCAAAACCACATTTACAAGAAGAACTATTTGTAGCTTCTGTGTTTTCTTAATTGGCTTTTAGCCATAGAAAATAATAATTTATTTACTTTTTACCAACTTTATCTTTTATATATGTTATTCTATTATTTATAAAATTCTTGTTATATCTATTTATATGAGTTCTATTTTCTATTATTTATTATTTTCATTTTTTTTCAACTATTTGTTTGACATTGTACACTTTTATAATTGTGATTTTTGTGTATTATATTTGTTATTATCTTTTTATAATTTAATTTATTAATTCTATTAGGTAAAGTAAATTAAACAAAAAATTAACTGTAACTAATAATAATAGTAAAAAATTATAACATACTAAAAAAATGAGTACCAAAAATACTAAAAATATATTATATAAAAAGATTACTAAAAACTTTTAGATTTGTTTCGATCACTATAAAGTAAATATTTAATTTTTTTATTATTTTCAGTATTCTCTTTTATAATTGTAATTCTCGTATACTATGTTTTAGTGTAAGTTTTTATAATATATATTATGATTCCATTAAAAAAGATAAATTAAATAAAAAATTAATCACGTTGGATTCCAAATTAATATTAAGAATAAGATTATTGAGAGTACTACAATAAAAATATGATGTAAAAAATACTAAAGTAACATTTAATACTTAGAAAATGTAACATATTTGATTAAATATTCTTATATATATATATATATATAATTTATATTTTTTATTTTTATTTAAAAATATATTTTATCTATTTTTATATGTTATTTTTATTTTAGTAAGTAAATATTAATTTTATTATAAAATTAACTAATAAGATATATTTAAATATCTAAATTAAAATAATAGGATAATATAAAAAAAATTTAAATTGATGTCTATTTTAGTAATTTTTTATCTAAAAGTGATTTTGAGTGGTATAAGTCAAACAACATTTATTTTACTATAATCCATTTTGATACAAAAATTATCAAACATAGATTACTTTAACACAAACTTATTTTTAATCAAAATCAAATTTGCAAAATCAATTTTATATAAACTCCTATTTGCAAACTATAATCCAAACACACACGATGCATGTTCTGAAGTCAGCTTTTAAAACAGTGTGCATGAAACATGTTTCACGATAAATCTCTTATCTGATCTATCGAAAATAAATTTAAACGAAGGGTGAAGAATTACTTGTTGACTTCAAGTCTTCAACCAATAAATATTCATTATTCTAAGAAATATAAATAAATAAGTTTTTTGACCAATTTAGATTTAAGAATAAATAATTTTTTTTATTTTATGTTAGTATTTAATGTTCAATTTAAAATGTTAACGTGATATGTTAATGATTTCTATTAACAGTACTAATAGAAAAATTGCGTTGTTTTATGAAAATCAAGAATACGAATTGAAGTAGATTTTTTTCTATTAAAAATCAAACTATTATTTAAAAAAAAAAGAAGACAAGAGTTAGATTAATACTTTACTTTGATTATTACCTATCGAAAGATGAGGTTAGAGCAAGGTGAGAGTCCATAGATTCGAACAATGTTGTCATTCTTATCATTCTTATCTCCCTAGCTTTAATTTAGGTTTTGGTCATTTTTAATTATAAAAAGTTTAAAGTAAATAGAAAATCAACCAAAGGATTATAATTAATTTGCTTTTATGATTGTAGGATGCGGAACGCTTAAAGTTATTATGCTGTTTTTTTTTTAGAATAGAATAAGATAAGATATTGAGAACAAGATATAAAAAATAGAGATATTAAATTTTGTATTCATGTATTTTGTTTAGAGATAAACTAGAATAAATTATGAAAATTCAATTTATTCTCATTTTTTTCTGTTCAAAAAATTTGAGACAAAAAATATAATAATAATAAATTAACAAAAATAATAAAAAAAAATAAGTTGTGTTCCTTATTAGTATTTTTGTGTCTTTTCTGTGACGATGGATATAAAATACACTGATTCAGTGTTTTTGAATACAATATCTCTGTTCATGTCTCCTTTGTCAAACACAATTTTATGTCTCTGTATCTTTATTTCAGTGTCCTGTCTCTATAATCAAACGCAGCCTTATATATAGTGTTAAGAAAAGAATAATTCTTATTAATTAAATTTAAACCCATATAATATATATAAAAAGATGCTTGGTGTAAAATACAGATTTCAGATTCTTGAAATTATGTTAAAAAGAACATCGTTACTATTTTTTTTTTATCTAATAATCAATATTTGATCCAATTAAAGGGGTTTGTTGACTTTGAATTGGATTTCTATCGATCTCTTTCACTATATATCTTGATTTTTCTATTGGGGGCAATCTTCTTCAAATAGATAGAGGAAAGATCATAGTCAATACCACACTTTTGCGTACAACTCTGAGCAACCAATCGTGTCTTATATCGGTCAATAGAACCATCAGAGCGAGCTTTAAGCTTGTATACCCATCTGCTGCCTACAACTTCCTGAGCAGAAGAATGATCAACCAAATCCCAAGTGTATGCCTTTTCAAGTACCTGTATTTCTTCCTGCATTGCTTGTTGTCAATTTAGATTTGTGGAGGCTTCTCTGAATGACTTAGGTTCATGTTGATGTAGGATAGTAGAAAAACAATGATAATCAAGAAGGTGAGGAGGTGGATTCCTTACCCCAGAAGAACGAGCAGGAGGAGGAGGCATGACAGTAGGAGCAGGATTATCGTCCGGTCTGGAATCATGGGGAGATGGAGAAGGCAGAAGAACAGGAGGCTGTGGATGGTCACTCGAGATAGAATCTGTAGAATCATCACTAGGAAAAAAATCAACATTGGGGTTAGTAAACAAAGGTGATTGAGTAGTAGAAATTGACTCAAAGGATGAGAACCGAAAAAACATGTGATGCTCCCAGAAGACAACATGACGAGATATACGGACACGTTTAGAGAGAGGATCCCAACAACGATAACCCTTGTGTTCAGTGCTATAACCAAGGAAACAACACATACGAGCCCGAGGTTCAAGTTTACTATGTTCATGAGGCTGAAGAAGAACAAAACATACACAACCAAAAACTCGAAGAGAACTATAATCTAGGGAGGTATGATAAAGACGCTCAAAGGGAGTAACATTACCAAGAACAGAAGAAGGGAGTCTATTGATAACATGAACAGTAGTAAGAACAGCTTCACCCCAAGTACGCTCAGGACACGAAGAAGAAAGGAGCATTGCACGGACGGAGTCAAGAATGTGACGGTGTTTGCGTTCAGCTCTACCATTTTGTTGAGACGTACCAGGACAAGAAAACTAAGACAAAGTGCCATGTTCTGCAAGAAAGGTTAAGAGTTTAGAATCACGGTATTCTATAGCATTATCACGTCTGAAAACCTTAATGGCTTTGAAAAACTGAGTTTTAATCATAGTAGCAAAGTTGATATAGATTTGAGGTAACTCATGGCGACTAGTCATCAAATAAACCCAAGTAAAACGGGAATAATCATCAATGAAAACGACAAAGTATCGAGCTCTGCCCATAGAGGCAGTGGGAGCGGGGCCCCAAACATCAGAGTGAATGAGATCAAAAGGAGAGCAAGCAAGAGATGAATTATTGTGCAAAAATAAAGCAGGTTGTTTGGCAATTTGGCAAGAAATGTAATCAAAAGATTCATTTGGAATCTGACCTAAAACACCCTGAGACACAAGAAGACGCAGTTTTTTCTAAGGAGGTGTGGGCAAGACGTTGATGCCATAAGTGAAGGGTAGAGGGAGAAGAAGCAGCATAGAGATTTGGTATAGGAGGAATATGAAGTTTCTTGAGTTCAAACAATCTTCCGACCTTACGTCCAGTCTCGATGATTTGTTCCGTCCGAAGATCCTGTACACGACAACCAGAAACAGAAAAAGTGACTTCAAAACCCAAATCAACAAGTTGACCAACAGAAATAAGATTAAAGTTTAATTTGGGAATATAATAAGTATCAGGAAGATTAAGAGTCGACTGGGATATAGAAACCTTGTGTGTTGCGTGCAAGAGGGAACCATTTGCAGTATTGACAAAAGGTCCATTTACAGTGGTAGACATAGACGAGAAGAGATTACGCAATGGAGACGTGTGATTAAAGCATCCCGAGTCAAAATACCATTTAGAAGTACCTGGAGGGGTCGAAAGAGCAGCAGGGGTATTACCAGAAAGGGAGAGAAGACGTTGAAGAAGAGACACAATATCAGATAGAGAGACAGGAGACGAGGTGAGAGAAGCAGTGGTGGTAGATTCAAGAGTAGTATCAACAGTAGAAGCAGGCGCAGGACGTGGTGGGCGAGTAGGACAGGTAGTAATCAAATGTCTCGAGAGCTTGTAATAATGGCAAAATAGTTGTGCACAATGGTAGCTAATATGACATTTCTGGTGGCATGTGCGACATTCAACAGAGGGACAGCTAGAGAACGGGTGCCCAAAATGGTTACAGTTGCGACAGAAGGCACCCTTTCTGTCTGTGGCAGCAAAAACATTTGACTTTTCCATAATAGTAGTCACAGAGATCAAGGAAATGAGAGAAAACTACAATTTCGGAGCAGAAAATGAAGAAATGGATGGCAAAATCGAAAAGAGCTCACCAAAAAACTTTAGGGAGGGTCCCACTGTCTGACACGTCAGCGGCCACGTCAGATGCCACGTCAGCTGCTTCGTCAGCAGCGCAAGACACGTGGCAACACGCGACAGGAGGAAGGAGACGCGTCAGCGCTGACGCGAGCACTGAGCTGGCAGCGGGTCGGAGAACGCGAGTCGGGCCAGGTCGGGTCGAGCGCGGTCTGGACGGATCCGCGTGGGTGCTGGCGACGACACGTGGCGCTGTCTGGGACCGTTGATCCTGGGCGTGGATCCAACGGTTCTGGATGGCGTCTGGGGAGAGAGAACCTGAAGCGGTGACCTGACTTCCGGCAGCGCGTGAGGGCGCGTCCGGCGGCGGTAGGCGGCGAGGTCGGCAACGTTGGAAAGCTTGCAACGAGTAGAAGACGAAGGTGGCTGTGGTGACGAACCAAGGCGTCAGGAAGATGTCGAAAACGGAGGACAAAGTACTGCCGGTGAAACAAAATAAAGGAGGTAGAAACCAATTGTTTCTGAAAAAAAAATAACCTAAGTTCTTGATACCATGTTAGAAACAAGAGAAAAATCTGAGAAAGGTGATTTTGTGTTTATTCATGTTGATGAAAAATACAATGTACAAGGGGTATATATAGGAAGAATCAAAGTAATAAAAGTATAGAATCCTACAATTAATATACAGATATACCATATAAATATAAACGATACTAACTGATCTAAATTGATTTTAATGATTCTCTAATGATTCTCTAACATATAAAATAAAAAACTTGTTTACTTAGTATTGCCATTGTCTTGTTTACTTAGTATTGCCATTGTCTTATAGCATTTTTTTCTCGTTTCGTTGTGACAGTTTGATCATGACTAAAGACGAAGACTTCATGCTTATAAATTTAATGATGCTAAAAAGTTTTTTGTCAAAGAATCAAGAATGATAATGGTTTGGCAATAAATAAATAACTATGATGAGACACATTATATTGTAGTGATCGTCTTTCGAAAAATTTTATTTGAAAGGAAGAGAGAAAGAATATATGTTCTCTAATTTCATGTTTTTTCTTTTATACAAAAATACTATTCGTACATCAAAATTAGGTACTATATTAAAATCAGTTATCAATGTATTTGTATATAAATACATATGTAATTTATTTTATTTTCAACGTATATTTATATTCTAGTATATATTTTATACTAGTAATTGACTTTAGTGACTAATTTTAATGTACACGTAGCAGAATTTTTTTTTATAATATTTTTTTTCCGACATTTCGACTATTACTAAAAGACCAAGACCTTATGCTTATAAATTTGTCGATTCTACAAAGCTTCTTATAGTGAAATGGTGATGGTTTGGCAACAAATGAATAACTATGATGAGACATATTATATTGTAGTGATCGATTTTTGGAAAATTTTATTTGAAGAGAGGAGAAAAAGAATATATATTCTCTAATCTCATGTTTTTTTATGGTATTTTTTTTCGTTTAATTATGACATTTCGACCATAACTAAAAGACCAAGACCTTATGTTTATAATAATTGAAAGATTCTAGGGTGGTTTTTAAATTTTTGTTTAATTTGTCTAAATATAACTATTTTTTGATACTCATTATAAGTAAATTCTATTTCTTTATGTTTGTGTTAGCCATTTAGTTATAGACATTGTAGCAATAACCAAATAAATTTGTCGATTCTAAGAAGTCTCTTGTGAAAAAAATAAAGAATGATGATGGTTTTGGTAACTCATGAATAAATATGATGATATACATTGTTTTGAGAATTTTTGTTGTCCATGGTATTCTCCAACCCAATAGATCAAAGATAAATTCATTGTGGGTCTGAATCGTTGGCTAATGGATTGTTGTATATACAAAACGAAATTTGAACTTACGACATTTATTTAAGTAAACGAGTGAACCAACCACTTAACCAACTCAATTAGTTATATTTCCTCTATTTTTATTGTTGCTTTTTTCAAATTTAATTTTAATTTTGATTCAAGATTTTATAGACAAAAAAATAATTAACTTTAATTATTACCTATCCAAGATTAGGTTAGAGTAGGGCGAGACTCCATGGGAGTGGATCCTCTCCAGTGAGAAAAAAACTGGATGGTATCCAGTGTTCAATCTAACCATTCATTGCGCTCTCTCTCTTATTTATTTCTGGTCCCACTCATAGAATCAAAGGTGATAGATCACACTAGATTCTATCAATTGTTAAAAAAACTAGAGAGGATCTTTTTCCAGACTCCATAGATTCAAACAATGTTGTCATTCTTATCTCTCTAGTTTTAATTTAGGTTTTAGTCATTTTTAATTATAAAAAGTTTAAGAAAATAGAAAACCAACCAAAGGTTTATAATTAATTTGCTTTTATTGTTGGATGCGGAACGCTGAAAGTTTTTTTTTTTTTTTTTTTTTTTTTTACCAAAGATAGGATTCGAATTCGCGACCTGTTAAATGAGTATGGGGAGATTATATCATTTGAGCTATAATTCATTGGCTAAATTTGGAAAAATAGAAGACTCGAACCCGCAACCTCTTAATTGAGTATGGGGAGTCTGTGCCATATAAATTTAACTAAATTTAAACCCATATAATATGTATATAGATAGATGCTTATAAAACACAGATTTCATATTCTTAAAACCATGTTAAAAACTAAAAAGTACATCGTTACTATTTGTTTTTAATTTAATAATCACTATTTGATCCAATTAAAGGGGTTTGTTGACTTTGAATTGGATTTCTAATTTTCTATCAATTTCTTTCATTATATGTCTTAATTCTTCTACCCGGACAATTTTCTTTAAATAGATAAAAAGACCATTATAAAATAAAGAATAAATGTCCTTTTCGGTCCCTAACCATTTGTTCGATAAACTTCTCACTCCTTAAGAAATCTAAAAACCTAAATCGGTTCTATTTACTTTGATATATGTACATTTCAATTCTTGGTTAGGGATCGGAAAGAACATTACCAGAGACCAAAAAAACATTTATTCAAAATAGATAGGGACTGAAATGTACATATATCAAAGTAGATAGAAACCGATTTAGGTTTTTAGATTTCTTATAGAATGGAAAGTCTACCAAACAAATAATTAGGGACCGAAAAGGACATTTACTTTAGAATAAAAAGCTTGTTTATTTAATGTTGCTATTGTCTCATAGCATTTTTTTTCTCGTTTCGTTGTGACAGTTTGACCATGACTAACGACGAAGACTTTATGCTTATAAATTTATCGATTTTAAGAAGTTTTTTGTGAGAGAATCAAGAATGATAATGGTTTGGCAACAAATAAATAACTATAATGAGATACATTATATTGTAGTGATTTTTTTTTGGAAAATTTTATTCGAAGAGAAGAGAGAAAGAATATATATTCTCTAATCTCGTTTTTTTATAATATTTTTTTTTTTCGTTTAATTACGAAATTTCGACCATAACTAAAAGATTAAGACCTTATGCTTATAAATTTGTCGATTTTAAGAAGTTTCTTGTGAAAGGATCCAGAATGGTGATGGTTTGGCAACAAATGAATAATATGATGAGACACATTATATTGTAGTGATCGTTTTTCTGAAAATTTTATTTGAAGCGAGGAGAAAAAGAATATATGCTTTCTAATCTCATATTTTTTTTATAGTATTTTTCTCTTTTGATTATGATATTTTGACCATAACTAAAAGACCAAGACCTTACGTTTATAATAATTGAAAGATTCTACGGTACTTTTTTAATTTTTGTTTAATTTGTCTAAAACTTGATTTAGTAAAACTTTTTAAGGGGTGTATGTGCTTTTTAAAAGTTTAAACTCCTTATTTTATGTTTGGTAAATAAAAAAGATACGTGTTTGTGCTTGCAGTTTTTAAAAGATCAAGATACTTTTGAAAGCATTTAAGATAGAGCTTTTTAAGGTTGGCATGTGCTTTTCAAAATTTAAAAGTCTAATATAACCTCATATGTTAACTAATTTTTAAATTTAATGTTTCCATTTATGTCTATTATAGTATTTTTAAATTTTAAAAGCTGTTCATACCCTGACCCAATAATGAAGGCCCAGGTCCAAATAAAAGGCCTAGTCCGGAGAATTGAGCCTTACTAAGCACCAACCTTCACACTAAGAAGTCGGTGCCAAACCCGACTTACTCCCAAGAAGTCGGGACAGAGAATAGTTGGCAGATAAGCACTCATTCAAATGAGTAACTGCCCCTAAAATCTCTCTAACTACTTTATCGAGCCATATCTTAACCTCCCTAAAGATAATGGGACGGTTAACACCCTAAAAATATGGCACTACTCCAACGGTGGTTATTGGCTCACCACTATAAATACACTGACACCCCTCAGGTATCTCTAAACCCAATACTCTCTAGACCTGCTCACACCCTTGCTAATTTAGGCATCGGAGTGTCTTTGCAGGTACCACCCCCCATTCACTCACGGGCGCAAGTCGGAAGGAGGCTCCAACGTGCAAACCAGCTCGGAAGCCACCATCCGCGGACGATTGGGCCAACCAAAGCCATCCATCTTATTAATCTCCGGTTACCCATCGTAACATTGGCGCCGTTGCCGGGGACCTGAGAGATCATCCAACGATGGCAGATAGATCCCACGAAGAAGGCCATGTGGAAACAGACTCTGAACAAGAGAATCTGGACACAGGCAACAACGATGTGGACCTCACCCTCCACCAAGAAATCGATAATCAACACAGGGAAGGCACTTCCGGAATAAAGAATCCGAAGGTGAACTCCTCAGAAGGGCGCGAATCAGAAAAAGAAGGACCACCCCATGTAACTGAACTCATGGGATTAGTCCACAGCCGCCTGGAACAATTAGAGCAGGAGCGAGAACGACAAAAGGAAACTGAAAAGAGCCTAAAAGAGGAGATGGAACGACGAAAAGAGTTAGAAAGAAAGCTCTTACAGTTGGAATCCTCCCTCAAAAGTCATAACTCCCGCGATGAACACGAAGAACCACCTTTAGGTGGGGAGGATCCCTTCAGCGAGGATATCATGAGGGCTAAAGTTCCGAGAAACTTCAAAAGCCCTGACATGGACCTCTATGACGGGACCACGGATCCGAAGCATCATCTGAGCAACTTTAAAAGTCCGATGTACCTAGCTGACGCTTCCGACGCTACACGATGCAAGGCCTTCCCGACCACTCTATCGAAAGCAGCGATGAAGTGGTTCGATAGCCTTCCCCCGAGGTCGGTTACTAGTTTTGAAGACCTCTCAAGGAAGTTTTTGATGAGGTTCTCAATCCAGAAAGACAAAGTGAAACATGCACCGAGCCTCCTGGGAATAAAACAGGAGGTCGGAGAATCTTTACGAACCTATATGGAAAGGTTCAACAAAGCATGTTTGGAGATTCAAGACCTACCCACCGAAGCGGTAATAATGGGGCTAGTCAATGGACTTAGGGAAGGTCCTTTCTCGCAGTCCATATCCAAAAGACACCCCACCTCCTTGAGTGATGTACAGGAAAGAGCTGAAAAGTACATCAACATGGAGGAAAACGCCAAATTAAGAGACCTAAGTTGGCGACCCGGACCCCCTCCCTCAACAAAGGAGAGGGAAAGGGAAACCAAGAAAAATGAAGAACTCGGTCTCGAAAGGCCAAGAAAATATCACTCTTATACTCCTCTGAAAGTTTCTATAGTGGACGTATATATAGAGATTTGTAACACTGAGAGATTGCCACCCCCTAGACCCATCAAAAATAAAAAAGGGGGAAGCCGCAATGACTACTGCGAGTACCATAAAATATATGGTCACTCTACAAACGACTGTTACGACCTTAAAAATGTGATAGAAAAGCTGGCTAGAGAAGGTCGGCTTGATAGATATCTCGTAGAAAGGTCGGACGGTCACGGAAAGAGAAAGCGAGACGACATGGATAGAAGAGACCCACCACCGCAGACACCAGAGAGACATATCCATATGATCTCAGGAGGATTCGCGGGAGGGGGACTTACCAAATCCTCTCGCAAAAGACATCTCAAAAGAGTTTATCAGGTCGGAGAAGAGTCCTCCGACCTCCCTACCATTTCATTCACTAAAGAAGATGGGCAAGGAATAATCCCTGGACATGATGATCCAGTGGTAATAACTATGATTCTAGCAAATGCCCATCTCCACAGAACCCTGGTGGACCAAGGAAGCTCGGCGGACATTCTTTTTAAGCCCGCCTTCGACAAGCTAGGGTTAGATGAGAAGGAATTAAGAGCTTACCCCGACACCCTATACGGACTAGGGGACACGCCAATAAAACCACTAGGATTTTTACCCCTTCACACTACCTTTGGAAAAGGGGAAAAATCAAAGACTCTGAGTATAGACTTCATAGTCATCGATGTGGGGTCAACATATAATGCTCTAATCGGCAGAGCTACCCTCAATCGACTCGGAGCAGTGGTATCTACTCCTCACCTCTGCATGAAATTCCCAACCTCAGCGGGAATAGCAACGGTAAGGGGAGATCAAAAGTTTGCAAGGAAGTGCTACAATGAAAGCCTAAACCTAAGGGGAAAGGGCAGAGAAGTTAACACAATAGAGCTCGGTGGCGCAAGGGCCAGAGAAGAGCTGCGACCACAACCGGGAGGAAAAACCGAGGAGGTACAGGTTGGTAAAGAGGAAGGGAAGAACACTCATATAGGAGCCAACCTAGGGGAAACTCTAAAACAAGGGTTGACCAGGCTCCTAAGAGATAATTCCGACCTCTTCGCCTGGAAGGCCTCTGACATGCCCGGGATTGACCCCGAGCTCATGTCCCACAAGCTCTCGGTTTATCCAGGATCCCAACCTGTACAACAAAGAAGACGCAAGCTCGGCCCAGAACGAGCCCTAATAGTGGAAGAACAAGTACAGGCGCTCCTGGAAGCTGGCTTCATCAAAGAAGTCAAGTACCCAACATGGCTAGCCAATGTAGTGCTAGTCAAAAAACCAAAATGGCAAATGGAGAATGTGTGTCGACTACACCGACTTAAATAAGGCATGTCCTAAGGACCCTTATCCCTTGCCAAGTATTGATACCCTAGTAGACTCTAGCTCGGGGTACCAATACTTATCATTTATGGATGCCTACTCGGGATATAATCAAATCCCGATGTACGAACCCGACCAGGAGAAAACATCATTCATCACACCCAGAGCTAATTTCTGCTACGTGGTCATGCCATTCGGATTAAAGAATGCAGGGGCCACATATCAAAGGTTGATGAATAAAGTGTTTTCCCCTCATCTGGGGAGTCTAATGGAAGTATACGTCGACGACATGCTGTTAAAGACCAAGAAAGAAGTCGACCTCTTATCAGACCTCTCTCAAGTCTTTGACACCATAAGGCTGCACGGGATGAGACTAAACCCCGCAAAATGCGCCTTCGCGGTGGAAGCAGGGAAATTTCTAGGGTTTATGCTAACACAAAGAGGGATCGAAGCTAATCCCGACAAGTGTAGAGCCATCCTAGAAATGAAAAGCCCGACCTGTTTGAGAGAAGTCCAGCAGCTAAACGGCCGACTCGCAGCTCTTTCCAGATTTTTGGCAGGTTCGGCACTGAAATCCCTGCCACTATTCTCCTTATTAAGAAAGGGAAGCCAGTTCGAATGGACTCCTGAATGCGAGGAGGCATTCCAGGAGTTTAAAAGGTTTTTAAGCCAACCTCCTATTCTAACCCGACCCATACCTTGGAAAGACCTCGTCCTATACTTGTCCGTAGCAGACAAGGCTGTCTCGTCAGCCCTGATAAAAGAAGACGAGGTCGGACAACATCCAGTCTACTTCATCAGTAAAGTTCTACAAGGCCCCGAACTAAGGTACCACAAACTAGAAAAGTTTGCTTACTCCTTGGTAGTAGCCTCGCGAAGGTTACGGCCTTACTTTCAAGCTCACACCATAAGAGTCCGTACGAACCAACCCATGAAGCAAATCCTCCAAAAAACGGATGTTGCAGGGAGAATGGTTCAATGGGCAATAGAGCTCTCCGAGTTCGACTTAAGATATGAAACTCGGACAGTGATCAAAGCTCAATGCCTCGCCGACTTCGTTGCAGAATACGCAGGGGATCAAGAGGAAAAACCAACTACATGGGAACTCTATGTAGATGGATCCTCCAACAAAACGGGAAGCGGCGCAGGCATAATATTGGTAGATGAAAGAGGAATCCAGATAGAGGTTTCTCTAAAATTTGAATTCCCTGCCTCAAATAATCAGGCAGAATATGAAGCCTTGATTGCTGGGCTAAAACTAGCAGAAGAAGTCGGTGCTACAAAGGTGATGATATACAGCGACTCGCAAGTGGTGACCTCCCAAATAAGTGGAGAGTATCAGGCAAAGGACCCCAATATGAAGAGGTACTTGGAAAAAACTTTGGAATACCTCGGGCGCTTTGCAGAAACCGAGGTCAAACACATAACTCGGGATCTGAACAGTAGAGCAGACGCCCTATCCAAGTTAGAAAGTACCAAACCAGGAGGGAACAACAGAAGTCTGATCCAAGAAACCCTCTAGGAACCCTCAGTAATAAAAGATAAACAAGAAGTACTTGAGGTAGTCGGTTTAAACCTCGGATGGATGAACCCCCTAGTTGAATACATGAAATTCGACATCCTCCCTAACGAGGAGAAAGAAGCTAAAAAGATCCGAAGGGAAGCACAATACTACACCTTGGTGAGAAATATCCTCTACAGAAGGGGGATATCAACACCATTGTTAAAGTGTGTACCGACCTCAAGAACCACCGAGGTATTGGAGGAAGTACATAGTGGAATCTGCGGTAACCATCTCGGAGCAAGGTCACTAGCCAGGAAAGTAATCCGAGCTGGATTCTACTGGCCGACCTTGCAGAAAGATGCCACAGAATTTGTGAAAAAATGTCAACCATGTCAAATGCATGCAAATTTCCACGTGGCTCCACCAGAAGAGCTTATCAGTATCACTTCTCCATGGCCTTTTGCAAAATGGGGAATGGATTTGTTAGGTCCTTTTCCCCAAGCGCCTGGACAAGTCAAATACCTGATCGTGGGAATAGATTATTTCACAAAGTGGATAGAAGCAGAACCATTGGCCACCATCACCGCTCAAAGAAGTCGGAGATTCCTCTACAAAAATATCATCACAAGATATGGGATACCTTATTCCATCACTACGGATAATAGAACCCAGTTCACCGATGCTACCTTCAGAAGCTTAGTAGCCAGTATGAAAATCAAACATCAGTTCACCTCGGTGGAGCACCCACAAGCCAATGGGCAAGCCGAGGCAGCCAACAAAGTCATACTGGCAGGACTAAAGAAGAGACTACAAGAAGCAAAAGGAGCTTGGGCTGAAGAGCTCCCTCAAGTACTATGGGCTTACAGGACAACACCCCAGTCCGCCACTGGAGAAACACCCTTCCGACTAGTCTATGGTGTGGAGGCAATGATACCAATAGAAATCAATGAGCAAAGCCCAAGGGTAATTCTCCACGACGAGATCGGAAACATACAGGGGCACAAAGAGGAGCTCGACTTGCTCCCCGAAGTCCGAGAAAATGCCCAGATAAAAGAAGTAGCGTTAAAGCAAAGGATGACTACAAGGTACAACAAGAAAGTCATTCGAAGAACATTTGCTCCAGATGATTTGGTCTTAATCAGAAACGACATTGGAGTCAACAAATCAGGAGAAGGCAAGCTCGCCGCAAACTGGAAGGGACCATACAAAGTCAATGAAGTTTTAGGAAAAGGTTATTATAAAATAATCGACCTGAACGGCACCTTGCTCCTGAGGTCGTGGCATGCTTGTAACATGAAAAGGTACTATAGTTAAAAGCGAACTCTACTCCCTGATGTACTCTTTTCCCAACTTCATGATTTTTTCCCAAAAGGGTTTTTTCTGGAGAAGGGTTTTTAACGAGGCATCATAGTAGAGGCTAAGGGAAATAGACTATCAAAACCCTTAGTTGCAAAAAGGTACCTCCCCGATTAATAAAGATCTTTTTTCATCTACGATATCTCTTGTAAAATCCTTTTCATTTTTTATTTTTTGTCTTTCTACGAAACGCGCCGACTTAAGCTCGACAAAACGTGAAAATCCCATGAATCAACCTAAGTGGTCGTCAGGATAAAACGACGAGGTACAAGTCGGTGTAAAGAGGTTATATGAGTCGATCGTAAAAACTCGGGAACAAATCCGACTCATAAGTCGAAACGAGATCCCGAGTAGGAAAGCTCGGGAACACTTCGATCCATAAATCGGAGTGCAAAACCGAGTAGAAGAAAAACGCATCGCAAAAATAACCTAAGTCATAAGAACTCGCTAAAACAAAGTTGAGTATAAGGGATAACGAAAAGAGATAGGAAAACCTAGGAAGAAGTTTAAAGGCTGTCCCAAAAGTCCTTAAACAAAAAGCTCAGAAAAACAAACAAAGCCAAAAAGAAAGGTTTTTCAAGAAAAGGTCAAGGGGAATTCAGAAAATCAAAAAGGCATACGCACATAAGGTAACTAAAACCCTTATCCAAAAAAGGGTATTTATTTTGTTAAGTTAAAACCCTTATTAAAAAGGGCACGCATAAAATATTTTGTTTACGGCCTTAAAAGGCCAAAAGAAATTGTTCAACCAACTAACAAGAAATAAAAGTCTAAAAAAAAAGAGGGGGACTCACAGGCCGAGCCCCCATATAGCCATAAAAAGTTACTTTTTCAGAGGAGTAGACGGATCACCACCACCAGAGCCAGGAAGAGCGCCATCAGGACCAGGAAGAGAGGCAGCCACAGGAGATGAAGAGGAAATCGGAGGAACAACTGAAGAACTCGGAGCGTCCTTAGAACGAGGAGGGGACTCAATGATCCTCTGCCCCCGAGTCTTCAATTCTGACTCGGAGACAATCACGGGGACAGGAGGATCCACGATAGCACCATCAATGACAACTTTATCAGGATGTAAAGGAGAAAGATCCAAGTCGGGAGCGATAACTCTGACTTGCTCCAGGAAAATCCTCCAAGACTCCTCGGCACCATCAGCGATAGAGTCCTCCAACTCGGCGTACGCATTCTGAGAATTCAGCAAATCCTTCTTCACAGACACAAGATCTTGAAATAAACTCTGATAACTCTCCTGTGCTGTCTTCCTCAAGTTCGCCTCCATGTTGCATTGGGCCCGCAGCTTGCTCTCCTTCTCCCGAAGGCTATCCCTCTCCGCCCTTAGTTTAGCTACCTCCTCCTTCAACTCCCTCTCGTGGTCCTGGTAAGAAAGAAGCCTCCCCTCCAACTCTTCAACCTTCGAGGTTACCCCCAAAGAGCTGAGAGGAGTCTTCTCAAAAATGTCCAAAAGCTTCCCACAAACACCCGCCGCCCTAAAACTCTCCTCAGCCAGAGCGGTGAGGTGGTTTCGAACAGAAACATCATCCATACTTATATGAGGATAGATGTTCTTTCGGACGAATGCGAGAGCATCCGCCTTAACCCCACCATCAAAAGAAGAGCCAAACTCTAAAGTCTTGCGCTTCTTCCTCTCCGGCTCAGGAAGAAGTCGGGCGGAAGGGAGTGGCCGAGACAAAGTTGAAGAAATCACAATAGGCTGAGAGGGAGTCCCCACGTTTTGGGGAGGAGGAGGAGGAGGAGGAAGAGGAGAGATGACTGCCCTGGCACCACCTGCCCTGGCTCGGGACTTTGCCTTAGCCTCCTAAACTCTTTGGTAAGATTTCTGAGCATTCTTCCTTGCCATGTCTGCAAAAAAGACAAATAGCAAAGATTACAAGTCAGCAAACCAAAAGTCGGCAGATACAAGTCGGAAGAAAAGGAATACGTATACTACCTAGTTGCGACTAAACAAAGGTCGGCGACCCTTGGAGGAATTTCTTAGTGTCCAAGTATGGGGCCCTCCCCCACACTTCTCGGAAAAACCCCACAATGGCCGCCTCCACCTCGTCCAGATCGTCTAGGCTGTACTTTTCACAAGGAGAAGCCTCCAGCCAGTATAAGGGAAAGCGAGGAGAGGAGTTGTCGTCCAGAAAAAAGGGGTGGTGACCCTCTACAGCTTGCACTTTGAAAAAGTAATTTTTAAAGTCATGGAAGGACTCGTCAAAAAGGGTAAAAATTCTCCGACCTTGTATGGCTCGGAAGGAAACCCATTGTTGTTTATTGTTTAGCCCACTAAAGGGCTTAGTCATGTGAAAAAGAAAGAAGAAAATCCTCAAAGAGGTCGGGAAGTCCAAAGCATGGCTAATAAACTGGTAAATTTTCAAGAAACCCCAAGAGTTGGGGTGAAGTTGGGTAGGGGCAACTCGACAGTGGTGTAAAACAGATATTTCAAAATCTGAAAAAGGAAGAAAAACACCCAAACGGGTGATCATACACTCATACATAAAGAAAAAATGAGGGGCCGCCTCATTGGCCCTCCCAAAACAAACCCGATCTTCCGGACCTGGGATTACCAACTCATATTTTGGCTCGTCCTCCTCCGAAGTACAAACCCTGTGGTGAGTACGAAGGTGAGTAATAAACTCAGCATCGACCAAGGGTTCCTCCCCCAGGACCGTAACATCAACCCACTGAGAAAGAACATCTACAGAAGCCATTTTCTTTTTCTTATAAAAGGTGACAGAAACCTACAAAAAGAAAAAAAAAATCAAAAAACACGGTCTCTAAAGGGAGGAGACACGAAGCCAAAATCTACAAACCAACCTATCTACCCGCAAAATAAAAGCATGCAAACACAAGGCGTATCATAAAAGGAGAAAAGCTAACCTTTATCTGAAAAGGTGGAGGTTGAAGGAAGCAGAAGTCTTCAAACGCAAGAATGCAGCACGAACGAAGAACAAAGCAAATTTGAAAAATTGCAGAAACAAAAAAATGAAAGAGAGGGAAAGTATTTATGAACATGCTAAGGGGCATAATGGTAAAAACGGAGCAGTCATTAATGAGAGTGCACTGTTACCAAAGCCATCAATCCCTAAGTGCATCCCTAACGGACACGACGCTTGAATAGACGTAACTGTCAGAAACAAAAGGTCGCGAAAATCACGTCGGTTTAAAAACCCGTGTTTACTCCGAGAAAGTCGGCTACGAACCCGAGTTAAATACTTGAACCCAAGCACTAAAGGAATCTTGGGCTCAAGTAGGGGCACTGTTCATACCCTGGCCCAATAATGAAGGCCCAGGTCCAAATAAAAGGCCTAGTTCGGAGGATTGAGCCTTACTAAGCACCAACCTTCACACTAAGAAGTCGGTGCCAAACCCGACTTACTCCCAAGAAGTCGGGACAGAGAATAGTTGGCAGATAAGCACTCATTCAAATGAGTAACTGCCCCTAAAATCTCTCTAACTACTTTATCGAGCCATATCTTAACCTCCCTAAAGATAATGGGACGGTTAACACCCTAAAAATATTGCACTACTCCAACGGTGGTTATTGGCTCACCACTATAAATACACTGACACCCCTCAGGTATCTCTAAGCCCAATACTCTCTAGACCTGCTCACACCCTTGCTAACTCAGGCATCGGAGTGTTTTTGCAGGTACCACCCCCTATTCACTCACGAGCGCAAGTCGGAAGGAGGCTCCAACGTGCAAACCAGCTCGGAAGCCACCATCCGCGGACGATTGGGCCAACCAAAGCCATCCATCTTATTAATCTCTGGTTACCCATCGTAACAAAAGCTATTTTACCAAAATCAATTGATGTTGCTTATGTTTATTAAAAGTTATTTTTGATTTAATTTACCTAATATAAATGCTACAACTTTTAAAAAGTTATCTTTTAAAAGTTAATTTTTATAAGTTATTTTTAAAAAGTAAAAATTTTACGACTAAATATAACTATTTTTTGGTAAGAAAAAGAAACTATAAGTAAATTCTACTTCTTTAAATTTGTGCTAGCCATTTAGTTATAGACATTGTAGCAATAACCAAGTAATTTTGTCGATTCTAAGAAGTTTCTTGTGAAAAAAATAAAGAATAATGATATTTTTGGTAACTCATGAATAAATATGATGATACACATGGTAGTTACCGCTGCTTTGAGAATTTTATTTTGAGAAGAGAAGACAAAGAATATATCTTCTTTATTTTTTTTTGTTATTTACGTTATTTAATTATTTTTCAACTTAATATAGGTTAAAGATTAATCTGTTATGGATCTGAGCCATGATCAATAAATTTCTACATACATAAAATGAAATTCAAATTTACAACACTTATTCAAATAAACGAATAAATTAATCACTCAATTAGCCCAAATTAATTATATCTTCTATATTCTTATTATTGCATTTTTCAGATTAGCCAACAAAATTGATGAAAAAAGAAGCTTAGATAAAGAGAAAGAGAAAGAGGGGTGAAAAAAAAACCAATGATATAAGTATATTATTATTTATTGAAAAATAAATTTTGATATTTCTCTTAAATAGTAAAATAATGATAATAAAACTCTATTTTTTTATCCGAAAAAAAATTAAAATTTTATTAAATTTAATTACAAATAAGTTTTTAATTTTTTCAACACTCGTTATTCACCTGGACTTCTCCAAACCCGTTCATTCTGGTCATGTGCCATCTTCTTTTGGATCTTGGTGTTTATTATTTGTGTGCTGTGAAAATGAAGGGGTATGTGTTGTTTTAATTTGTTTAATTTACACATATAATGTGGTACGGTATTTGTAATGTTGATGGACAACTGCAAAAAAAGACGAGACGATCGTTAAACTTTTTTAGAACCATTGTATTTAAAGTTGGGTATGCCTAAAATGAGCTCAACAATTATGTGCTTATTGAATAAGCCACACTCATATAGACTATTAGATTTTATTAGATGAAAATTAAAGACTAATATAAAAGAAGAGCATTGATGGACTCTAATAAATATAGAATATCCTAGTATATAAATAAATGTTTTAAATGGCAATACTTTAATACACAATACTTTAAACGGCAACAGAATTTTTTATTCTTAATTAATAAAATATAAAATATATAAATATAAAATATATGTGTATTTTTTATTTATTAAAATTAATTATTATACAAAAATTTTTTATAATATTAAAAATTATATTAAAATAATATTTTAAACTGTAACATAAAATATAAAATAATTAAAATTTTATTTTATATTACTTGACAAATAATTATATTATTATATTTAAAATTTATTAACTAACTACTTTTATTAAAGATATTATTATATATTATAATTTTTTATAAAATATTTTAAAAATATAATTTATTTAAAATATTATATATAATACATGAAAATATTAATTTTTTATTTTTTTATTCTTTTTAGAAAAATAGAATAAATAATACAATTTTAAATACATATCTAAATAAAAAAGTTAATATTTTCATGTATTATATATAAATTTTTTAAATTTTACTTTTACAAATATTTTGATACAAAATTATATGATATAATAATATATTTAACAAAATAATTAGTTAATAAATTTTAAATATAATAATCTAATTATTTGTCAAGTAATATAAAATAAATTTTAATTATTTTATATTTTTATATTGTAGTTTAAAATATTATTTTAATATTATAAAAAAATTTTACATAATAATTAATCTTAATGAATAAAAAAATATATTTTTTGTATTTATTTATTTTATATTTTTTAGAACAAAAAATTTCTACTTTTATATAATAAAATATGTGATAATCTTCTTAATATATATAATTTAGGGGTGGCAAAACGGGTCGAGTCCGTCGGATCGACCCGTCGAACCCGCTAAAAAAGGTGGGTCGGACTAATATTTGAAACCTGTCAAATTAAAAAAATTCGCCAAACTCGCAAATTTTTTATGCAAATTTTTTTTATAATATTAAAAAATCATATTAAAATGATATTTTGAATTATTATACTGTAACAGATTTAATATGTTTTTTTATTTCAATATTATTATATGATTATAATTATTTAATATATACAAAATTACTAGATAGTATATATATTAGGGGTGGCAATGCGGGCCGGTCCGCCCCAACCCGTCCCGTCCCTCCTAGGTCCGCACCATAAACGGAACGGGTCGGCCCAGCCTGCCAACTAAAGTGGGTATAAAATGCTAGTCCGTTTGACTTTTTTTTTGAAAAATAAAATTAATTAAAATTAACTAAAAAATAATAATTAAAAAATTAAATACAAATAAAAAATAGATAAATTATAATATAATTTTTTATTATCTTTTTTAAAATTTTTAACTTCAATAAAATTGTTTAAAATAATATTTGTCAATAGAACCATCTTTATTTTAAAAAATAAGTCACATAATTTGAACATATATAAGAAATTGTAAAATAAAATAAATAAAGTCACATAATTGGAACATATATACATAATTTGGTGAACTTTTTTAATTTGACAGGTTTCAAATCCTAGCCCGATCCACCTTTTTTAGTGGGTTCAGCAGGTCGATCCGACGAATTTGACCCATTTTACCACCCCTAATATATATATATATATATATATATATATATATATATATATATATATATATATATATATATATATATATATATATATATATATATATATATATATATATGTTAATAAGTCACCAAAAAAAATATATGTTAATAAGAATATTATCACATGTTTTAATATATAAAGGTAAAAATTTTTTGTTTTAAAAAATATAAAATAAATAAATACAAGAAATATAAGGCTTTTTATTCATTAAGATTAATTATTATACAAAATTTTTTTATAATATTAAAATAATTTTGTAAACTACAACATAAAGATATAAAATAATTAAAATTTATTTTATATTACTTGACAAATAATTAAATTATTATATTTAAAATTTATTAACTAATTACTTTGTTAAATATATTATTATATAAAATAATTTTTTATCAAAATATTTGTAAAAATAAAATTTATTTAAAACGTTATAGATAATACATGAAAATATTAACTTTTTTATTTAGATATGGATTTAAAATGATATTATTTATTTTGTTTTTTTAAAAAAAATAAAAAAATAAAAAATTAATATTTTCATGTATTATATATAATAATTTAAATAAATTATATTTTTAAAATTTTTTTATGAAAAATTATATTATATAATAATATCTTTAATAAAAATAATTAATTAATAAATTTTGAATATAATAATCAAATTATTTATCAAGTAATATAAAATAAAATTTTAATTATTTTATATTTTTATGTTAAAGTCTAAAGTATTATTTTAATATAATTTTCTAATATTATAAATTTTTTTTGCATAATAATTAATTTTAATAAATAAAAAAATACTCATATATTTTATGTTTATATATTTTATATTTAATTATTTAAAAATAAAAGATTCTGTTACCGTTTAAAGTATTGCCATTTAAAGCATTTATTTATGTACTAGAATATTTTATATTTATTAGAGTCCATCAATACTCTTCTTTTATAGTAGCCTTTGATTTTTATCTAATAAAATCTAATGGTCTATATAAGTGTGACTTATTCAATAAACACATAATTGTTGAGCTCGTTTTAAACATACCCTTTAAAGTTGATTTGCACCTTTTGTATCTAAGGACCACATTGCATGAACACAAAGAAGATGCGTTGAGCGCACTCAAAGATGTATGTGTATTTTTTTTTGGAAATGAAACCTGTAATGTAATATTTGTTTGCAATGAATGGTAATCGGTTTACATACCACGAAAAAAAAGAAAAAAAAAATAAATGTGTAATAGAACTCCAAAAGAATATACATATAAATTTTGGTGTAACAAAAATTTGTGTGCTATGCTTCGAAAATATGTATATTACGTATAAAAATTTGTGTGTTATGTCAATAAATTTGTCAAGAACATCTTTTTGTGCGTATGTGTCTTTTGAAAAATAGAACCTGAAATGTAAGTATGTGTCTTTTGAAAAATAGAACCTGAAATGTAACATTGGCTTACAATGAATGGTGATTGGTTTATACACTTTGAAGAAAAAAAAGAGAAAAAATAAATGTGTAAAAGAACTCAATAGAAGAATAGACACATTTAAATTTTAGTGAAGCAAAAATTTGTGTGCTGTGCTTCAAAAATTTGTGTGCTATGATTAAAAAATTTGTGTATTATATGCAAAAATTTGTGTGCTATATCGATAAGTTTGTGTTATATGCAAATTTGTGTGCTATGCTTTGAAATTTGTGTGCTCTCAAATAAAAATTTGTGTGCTATATCGATAAGTTTGTGTTATATGCAAATTTGTGTGCTCTCAAACAAAAATTTGTGTGCCGCAGAAAGTGTAAAAAGACTTGTACATGTAGTGCAAACTCTTTGAATTATGTGCTGGTAAAGCACTGGAGCGCGTGTCACGAATTTTATTTTGAGAATAGTTTTTTATTGTAGTTGGGCTAACTTGGTTGGACATAATTGCCAAAATAACTTGTACATGTAACATTACTCTATCTTTAAAAGATAACGAGATTTTCAACAAAAAAGAATTTGTTAATTTTAGTTAGCTCTTAATGAATAAATTAATTGTTTAACATGCTATGTAGGCTTATTCCATTAATACAGAGAGAAAATATTAATAGAAGGGTTAATCAGTCTCATAGAAATAAAAATTTGGAGCTGAAAATGGTATATTTTATTGTTGACGGTCTTGTTGTCTTTTGAAGTAATTATCAAGAGTTGTTTAAGAGTTTTCTCTCAAAACTAAATCATACAAGGTAAAATAGTAAAAATTAGTGGCATCTCATTTTTATAGAGTTAATACTTAATTTGGTTTCTGAATTTACATATTAATTTTATTTTAGTTTCTGAAATTTTAATGATCTCTGCTTAGTCTCCAAACTTTATAACATAACTTATATTAGTCCTTTCGAATACCTTTGGGCACACAAATATTAATGAGCAATTGACATTAACAATCTGATGCCATCTTAAAACTTGTAAATGACTTGATTTTGATTTTAGTACTCAAATCGTCTAAAAATAATGATGTTGTATAATTTATTTTATGAAATTTTTTTTTAATAAATACTACTTATAATATTATTTTTAATATTTAAAATTATCAAAACAAAATATAGAATCCAACATAATATCTGATTATCCACACTAATATTCTATTAATCTCTATGCGTAAAAAATTATTCTAATATCATGAATTTCTTTACAAAATTTAAAAATTAAATAAACATCATTAAAATTTTAAAGACTAAATTAAAACTCACATACATTTGGTATCAATTCGAATATTATCTTCCATGTCTCTTTGGTAATATTAAAGTATTAAACATTGTATATTATCCTTTTAATTTAATATTTTGAACATATCATTGATATTCCTATTTTACCCCTATCACTTCTCTCAAACTCAAACCTAATCTCATCTGTTATGAATTTTATCGCAGTTACTTCATTGTCCCTATCCATCCATCTTCATCACGGCCAGCGCCTTCCACCGCTCCTTCGCCGGCGGCATCAACCTTTTCCGGCGCCAATATGATCACTTACATCGTTTCTCTCTAGATCATCATCCACGTGGCAGTGGCATGAGCGTGGTGGTGAGGGACTAACGTGCACACTGGAGTAACGTCACCATGGATCCTCCATCTAAGAGCTGGAGCATCCACACTAGATCCGAAATCATCGCCAAGTACCAGATCCTGGAGCGCGTCGGCGCCGGAGCTTACGCCGACGTGTACCGCGGCCGACGCCTCTCCGACGATCTAATCGTCGCACTCAAAGAAATCCACGATTACCAGTCCGCGTTTCGCGAAATTGATGCGCTTCAGATTCTCCAGGGTTCTCCAAACGTCGTCGTTTTGCACGAGTACTTTTGGCGTGAAGATGAGGACGCTGTGCTCGTGCTCGAGTACCTAAGGACGGATCTCGCAACCGTTATTGATGACGCGAAGAAGAAGAAGAATGGACTCCCCGTCGGGGAGATTAAGCGGTGGATGATGCAGATCCTATGCGGTGTTGATTCGTGTCACCGGAACATGATCGTGCATCGGGATTTGAAGCCCGGTAATCTGTTGATCGGAGATGATGGAATTCTCAAGTTGGCAGATTTTGGACAGGTAGTTAATTCCGTTTACTTTTTGTTTATCAGCTTAGTTACTGATTATGATACCTGATTACAATTTTTTTGAGTACTACTAGATTCGATTAAGCCTCTAAGAAATGATACGAAATTTATGTGGGACAAATTTTCTCTGTAAAGGAATGATGAGGGTGAATTTATGTCACACAATTTGCATGTTTAGGGATTTCGAGTGCAATAAAAGATGATAAATGATAAGAAATTTGTAGTCTAGTCTCAATTAAGTTACTTGTCTTTATTACTACTTATTTTTTCAGGATAGTGAAGGTTTCATGAAATTTGGATTCACTGTGTTTTCAGGCAAGGATACTTGGGGAGCCAGGATTTGATACTTCTGAGGAGAACCCACAAACTTATGAACATGATGGTTCTTCACTCCAAGCAGGGTCTGGAAATCAAGAGCAGGGAACTGTCCTTCGCGAAGAATATTTTAGAGTCTTGGATGAACTGAAAACAAAGAGATCTGCAGATGACATTGATAAGGATACAAACATTCCTGATGGAAATACCTCCTGTCTTGCAACGTGCACAACAAGTGATATAGATGATGACCCTTTGAAATCCAGCTTTAGTTATGAAGCAAGGGAGGACGAAGGAGAAGAATCGGGTTGTCTCACGTCATGTGTTGGAACTCGTTGGTTTAGGGCTCCTGAGCTCCTTTATGGATCCACAAACTATGGTTTAGAAATTGATCTATGGTCTTTGGGATGTATATTTGCAGAGCTCTTAACACTGGAGCCCTTATTTCCTGGAACAGCCGATATTGATCAGCTTAGTAGGATTATTAATGTTTTGGGCAACCTCGACGAGAAAGCATGGCCAGGTTGTTCCAAACTTCCCGATTATGGAATAATCTCATTTAGTAAAGTGGAAAACCCTCCTGGGCTTGAAGCTTGCCTGCCCAATCGCTCCCTCGATGAAGTGTCTCTAGTAAAAAAGCTGGTTTGTTATGATCCGGCCAAGAGAGCTACAGCAACGGAGCTGCTCCATGACAAGTACTTTAATGAAGAACCTCTTCCTGTTCCGGTTTCAGAGTTGCATGTTCCTTTGAACAGAAAGGGAGAAGACGAAAACTCCCCGTGGCATGATTACAATTACATGGGTTCTGATTCTGACCTGGAGGACTTTGGCCCTGTGAATATCACAAAAACTGGTACTGGTTTCTCCATACAGTTTCCATGAACTAAAGAATTTATGGTACATTGTATTCTTCAGATTGCCTCTGCCATACGTGTTGTTCAACTGGTATTTTATTTGCTGAATGTCACCTGGCAAATCTGTGGTGAGAAATTGATATGAATTTTTTTTACCCCCTAGATAATCTCTGCTAGGGATATATTATTGAAAAGTAAGCATAATGAATTGTTTTACAAATGTAACCTTACTTTATGTATTAGAGATTTAGAACATGAATTAAAGACTGAATTTCTGTATGATTGGACTGGGCTTGTATTTAAATGTCTTCAAGTGGTTAGTAACGTACTGTAGAGAATAGAGGTTGAAAATGTGACCTTTGTTCATCACCATCTGCATCTAAATTGCCACAGCTCATTCCGGTACAAGTTTGAGCCTACCACTATAGCGAAATCATTCCATAAGTAATCTGCAACTGACTGGCAATTATCAAGCATCATGATCTTAACAAGTTCTAATCTGACTGCTCAAAGAATTGCATCAACTATGCAATGATTTAGCTGGTTGTTACTTGCTTGGAAGATTACAGATGTCAAAAGATTTAGATTTTGACAAAATTGTCTTAAAAGATACAACAACAATAAAGCCGTACCCATTAGGTGGAATTGGTTACATGGATCAAATGAACGCCATTAATCTCTATAAATTGTCTCATGTATCAAGTGCTAATTCGTTAATGGAGTTGTGTACGTGGCATATTAGCTATTGACACGGAATACCATTTCTCTAGTGAAAAAAGAAAAACTATTATTTGTACATGTAAATAGATATTTCACACTCTTTCTCCCATTCTATCACATTTAAGTTTAATAATCATTTCAATTATTTGCTTATTTAATGTTTCAACTATTTATTATAGCATTAAAATATTAGAGACCCGTACTAGCTATTAGCTGGGTTGTGCAAAAAGTCTTAAATCTTCATCAAGTTGCAATTTTAATTTGTTGCATCTCTCGGAATTAAAAACACAGAAGAGTAACCTTCAAGGCAGCTACCACTTGAAGTCAATGTCTATGCTATATTGCCAACATATTTTAACCTCACACTATCCATTGTTGTTATTAAGAATGATATGCATTGATATCATATGATGATGATCCTACTTTAAATTATATAGTTAATTAATTTCCATAAAGACTAGTTTCGGTTGATCACCCTTTTGCTATTTGAATATTGTGTTTCAACCTTCAAAGAAGAATATAGAAATGAAGTAAATATCTGGCTTATATGCCTTTTATTATTGTTGAATACCTCGCAAGCATTATTGCAATATTGCTCTCTCTTCCTTACATTCTGAGAACCCAATCACTCACTGATTCATTTGCTGTTGTTGTGATCTGTATCATATCATGGCTGAGGCACTTGTTGTTGGAGCTTTAGTTTCTGGATTCGCCAATGTTGTTCTTGACATGCTCATTTCACCTGAGTTTGTCAACTTGGTGGTGGGCAGGAAGCTGGACCGGAAGTTGGTTGAGAGGCTCAAGACTGCTCTCTTGGCTGCTGAAGCTCTGGTTGCTGACGCCAAGCAGTTTGGAAACGATCGTGTAAGGAAATGGCTTGATAGTCTCAGGGATGCTCTCTACACTGCCGATGACTTGCTGGACCGTGTCTTCATCAAAACTGAAATTCGCAACAAGGTACGCACTCATCTTCCTAGCTTCCTTAACTTGTCTGATAGGAAGATGGTGACTAAGATAGAAGAGGTGGTTAAAACAATAGAAGATCTTGAGAAACTCAAAGATACCCTTGGTCTTGAAAAGATTCCAACGAGTAGCTCCTCATGGAGACCTCCATCCACTTCTCTTGTAAAGGGGAATGTGTACGGCAGGGATGGTGATCAACAGGCACTAATCAAGATGCTCAATGACAACAATGATCATAACTTGTCCGTCAGCTCTATTGTTGGTATGGGTGGGGTTGGTAAAACTACTTTAGCACAATGGCTGTTCAACAATAAGGATTTGATGGACGGGGTTGATCTGAAAGCATGGATTTGTGTTTCTGAAAATTTTGATGTTGTTGAGACTACTAAGAATGTTATAAAGGGGATCTCTTCAGGTGTTTGTAGTCTTGACAGCTTTGATTTACTTCAACAACATTTGAAGGAAAAACTGTCAGAAAAGAAGTTCTTCATTGTTTTGGACGATGTTTGGAGTGAAGATGTTGACAAGTGGAATAGTTTTGTCACCCCTTTTCAACATGGGAGAAAAGGAAGCACTATTCTTCTAACTACCTGCAAGGAAAATGTTGGTCGAATAGTCCAACACTATAACTCTTACACTCTCAAGGAACTGTCAGACGATTATTGTTGGTCTATTTTTGCGGACAATGCATCCTTTCCTGAATCAAATGGGAGCTCGGAACTGGAAGAAATAGGTAGAAAGATTGTCAAGAGGTGTGATGGTTTGCCATTAGCTGCAGAAACACTTGGATGCTTGCTGCGCTCAGAGCGTCGTGTTGAAGAATGGAATAAAATACTATCAAATGACATTTGGGAATTTCCTATGCCAAATAGTAAAATTGTTCCTGCATTGTTAATAAGTTACTATCATCTTCCTGAACATTCAAAACGCTGCTTTGTTTATTGTTCGTTGTATCCCAAAGATTATCAATTTGATAAAGATGAATTAATCTTGCTATGGATGGCTGAAAATCTTTTACGACCTCCAAAGAGGGGAGAGACTTTAGAGGGAGTTGCTCAAGAGTGTTTTGATGATTTGGTTTCAAGACTATTTTTCAAGCAGGGCGAGGACTATTTTAGGAAGTATTTTGTGATGCATGATCTCATGCATGACTTGGGAACTTCTCTTGCTGGAAATCTTTATTGTAAGTTCTCAGAAGAACTTAGTGAAAAGGAAGAGATGAGTATTCTAACTCGTCATTTGTCATACGGTGATTCAATCCCTGAGAAAATATGCTCCTCTAATAAAATAGAATCTTTGAGGACATTGTTGTATCTTGAACATGGAGCTTATGCCAGGAAAGGACTTGCAACGTTACCAGGTGACATATTGTCAAAGAATAAATATTTGAGAGTTTTGTCCTTTGGTAGACTCAATATATTTCCTGATTCAATAGATAAATTGATCCAATTGCGCTATTTGGATCTCTCTTGGAGTGATATTGTGGTATTGCCCGAGTCATTGTGCAAGTTGTGTAATTTACAAACATTAAAGCTAGAATATTGTTTTAAGCTGACTATGCTGGCCAATGGCATGTATAAGCTTGTGAATTTGCGGCATCTTGATATAAGGGGTACTCCTCTGAAAGAAATGCCAAAAGGAATGGGCAAATTAAAACAGTTGCACATTTTAAGCAAGTTTGTGGTGGGAAAGCAAGAAGACAATGGAATGGAAGAGTTAGGAGGGCTTTTAAATCTTCATTGATCACTTGAGATTGAGAAATTGGAGAATGTGGTTGATGCCAATCAGGCAAGGAGTGCAAGGATAATAGATAAGAAGCACATTGATGAGTTATTGTTGAAATGGTCTGTGTCTTCAGGTGATGATATGGTTTCAAACACACATACTGATGAACAAGATATACTCCACGGCTTGCAACCACACACAGGCTTGAAAAAGTTTACTGTTGATATATACAAAGGTAAAATATTTCCAGACTGGATTGGGCATTCCTTGTACCAAAACATGACAAGTGTATCTCTACAATATTGCTGGAATTGCTGCGTGCTGCCTTCACTTGGACAGCTGCCATCTCTCAAGTCCCTGAGCATCAAAAGATTTGATCAACTGACGAGCATTGGCAAGGAGTTTTACAAGAATGAAGGCCGTCAACATTCTTCGCCAATTGCACCGTTTCCCTCACTGGAGAGATTGGTATTTGATGACATGTCATGTTGGGAGGAGTGGAGCTTACCTGACTCAGAAGCCTTTCCTCAGCTTAAGAGTCTTCAAATAACAGCGTGTCGAATGTTACAGGGAGATATGGTTAATCAGGTATTAATGAGGATCGTTTCTTCCTCATCGGATGTTTCCAAAGTGCGCCAACTGAATATACAAGATGGTGAAAGATGGAGTAAAAAGATGAGACTTGATGGGGATAGGTTATCAATTAGTGGATTTGAATCTGTGGTGGAGTGTGCATTTAAGGCAAGGATCATCCACCATCTAAATTCCCTCCAAGAAATATATATCTCATGGTCTGAGTCTGTTGTATCCTTGGGGGGCAATTGTTTACCCAAATCTTTGCAAAAACTCACAATCTTTCGTTGCCACCGCATTGAATTACTCCAGCAACAACAGAAGTATGATTTGGTAGATCTACAAATATATGAAAGCTGTGATTCACTGACCTCATTGTCGTTGGATGCCTTTCCTACTCTCAAGAATCTCCAGATAAAAGAGAGTTCAAATCTGGAATCAGTGTCAACGTCAGAGCCACCACACGCTTCTCTTCAACGTCTCACCATCTTTAACTGCTCCCAATTAGTGTCTTTTCCCCAAGAAGGACTGGCTACACCCAACTTGACTCATCTCGATGTTAGCAAGTGCTCGAAGTTGGAGGCATTGCCACCTGGCATGAATACTCTTCTCCCAAACTTAGAGTCTCTGGACATACAAGGTTGCCCAAACATTTGTAGGTGGCCAGAGGGTGGTTTGCCGGCTAACCTGAAAGAGCTAAGTGTGAGAGAATGCGAGGAACAAGTGAGGGGTCTATCATGGTTGGGCAACTTGGACAACCTCACTCATCTCACCATCTCAGGTCGTGGCAGTGGGAGCATAATAAAGTCATACCCAGAGGTGGGTTCGCTGCCTCACCTTCCTTCCCTTACCACTCTTGAGATATGCTGGTTCAAGAATCTGGAGACATTGGAGTGCAACGAGCTTCTCCGCCTCACCTCCCTTCAGCAATTGCACATTTCAAGCTTTTGGAAGCTGGAGAATATGGCAGGAGAAAAGCTGCCTCCCTCTCTCTTGCTACTTCGAATTCGATGTTGTTCTTTGCTAGAAGAACACTGCAAGAACAAGCATCAACTAATCTGGCCCAAAATTTCCCACATCCCCACCATTAAATTCGTAGATTTCTGAGCAGGTAATTCCCTAACCTTCATGTTTCTCATGCTACCACAATTAAATTCACACATGCATAAATTTCCTTTTCCTTCAAGTCATTTTTTTTCTCTTTCTTTAAACAACATTAACCACTTGAACTCATATGCCAACTGCAAAATTTGCATTCTTTTCTTCCACTTATGGGGAAAGCTCTCACTTTGCAGTTGTAGTTAAAGAAATATCCTTTCTTACTCTCAGAAACAGTCTTTGCTATATGTAATACTTGCTAACTCATATGTTTCAAAAGAAAATCATATTTAAAGAGGATGATAACAATTACCATCAAACAAAAATTGAAACACAGGGAATATCCTTTTTCCATGTATCCAACATTTGAGATTTGTTTTTAGATGTATTAAACAAATGGATGAATTAAATGTACTTTTTTAATGTTTTTACTATCTTCTGCAGGTGGCTTGTGTACATATCAAGATGTAATCCTATACATTGGATATATATCTTCATTTAATTCTAAGATCATTTGAGGTGGTAATTAGGCTGGATTAAGGTGTTGGGAACCAGATACTGTGTTTTCTGATTTTGGCTTAATGTTATTGAAAAGCAAGGACATGATGGAGAAAGTTAGAGTAGTGGCACTTATGATTGAAAAGCTTTTGTTGTTGTAGGTATATTTTTCTATTCCTCTAATTTTATTTTTGCTATTTTCCACAGAGAAAAAGTAAGTGATAGCTTAATTTGTGGAAAGAGTTCACAGAGTTGTTGTGTTGCAAGATTCTTGTAGGACAGCATGCATGAGGTGTATAAGCTTTCAAAATAGAAGGATCAAGTTATTGCTGTGTAATCATTTTTAACCATAGATTGAATCATTGGATAAAGTTAATATTATTAGATGCCTATAATATGCTATTCTAATACCAAGAGTAAATATTCTGTACATATATTAAGCTGCGGTGGAATTCAAATTATTCAAGAAGTATTTTGTGATAGAATATTTGATCTTTTGGACTTAATTAAAGAGGTTATTGCCATGTAAAGTGAGTGTATTATGTATATTGAAATCTTTTTCTTTATAACTTAGTAGTATTATGACCATATCTTCATCATGCTTCATAGATTCGGACTCTAATGTTACTTCTTCATCAAGCAATCCCACTGAAATCTTCAAGCTTTTTTTCCCATCATCCTTCACAAATTCAGTTGTATCTTCATCCTGCACTTCCACTAAAATCTCTTTTAGTGCATAGATGCACGATGAATCTTGTTTTGCTTTCTCATTTTGTTCTTCATTCTTGGAACCACGGTCAGCGCCATCCTTGGCTATAACACTCTCAGGTAAATTTTCATCTTTTTGGTTCAAATTTATATGCATTGGTGCTTGGTTGTTTAAACTTACTGTAAGCATGATTTATGCACTTATTTGAGATTCTCTTGTATCCTTATTTGATTATAGTGGTACTTTTTTTTGTCTGAATGACCCGTGGTTTTTACCGCTTATATTGAGAGGGTTTTCCGCGTTAAAATTTTAGTGTCTTGTCCCTATTTTCTTTCATATTTCTGTTATTCGATTGCTGCCACTATTTTGTGTATTGGTACACCAATTATTCTAACAATCAGCTATTCCAATTGATGAGGTATTTGCCAAATCAATGTTTTCTGTTTCTAAAATTGGGAAGTTTTACCTTTAATATTTGGAATTTGTGTGCTTTTGCAACAGAAAAAGTACTTCTTTTCCCAAAAAAAAAAGAAAGAAATTTACACAATTTTATATGGGACACTATCTTTGTATTCATGAGATTTTATATGAATAAATATAATAATTATTACTCAGAGGATTCCTATTTGCTAGGATGTATTTCTTAAGAAGTATCTTGTACAAAAGATTAATCCTGAGGCTAGGAACAAACACATGGAACTATAGTTGACAGAAACTGGTACTGGTTTCTCCCCGTGGCATGATTACAATTACATGGGTTCTGATTCTGATCTGGAGGACTTTGGCCCTGTGAATATCACCTGGCAAATCTGTGATGAGAAATTGATATGATTTTTTTTACCCCCTAGATAATCTCTGCTAGGGATATTTTATTGAAAAGTAAGCATAATGGATTGTTTTACTAATGTAATCTTACTTTATGTATTAGAGATTTAGAGCATCAATTAAAGACTGAATTTCTGTATGATTGGACTGGGCTTGTGTTTTAAATGTTTTCAAGTGGTTAGTAACTTACTGATGCTATAGAGGTTGAAAATGTGACCTTTGTTCATCACTATCTGCATCTAAATTGCCACAGCTTATTCCATGTTACTTCTTGTAATTGTGTTATGTCATTAATTTTGTATAGATGGTAATTTCACAATTTTGCAATAGAAAAAATAATTAGAATTTTACATAGGAATAATATGTCATTTATCATCCAGAGTTATAAAATTTAACTCAATTTTGATATGTCACTAAGGTAGCATTTGATGGAGAGACAGAGATAGAAAGACTGATACTGAGAGACAGAGACTAAGAGACAGGGATTGAAATAAATGTCAGTATTCTGTTTGGTGTAAAATGGGAGACATGAATTGAAACAAGAATAAAACTCTAATTTAATTTGCATAAAGTATAAAATTGAAATTAATTAATTGAAATGAAAATATTTTAAGTATAAAATGTTATTAAAGTTTCAGTCTCCATCTCTAAAAATTTCAGTCTCCTGTGTCCCTACTTTTTGGAGGTACTGAAATATTGAAATTTTAGAGACAGAGACAGAAATTTTAGTACCAGTCTCTGAACTAACAAACACGATACTGAATCTCAGTCTCTCAGTCTCTGTCTCACTACCTCAAAACAAACGCTACCTAACAAAATTTTAATCATTTTAATCAATTAAATTTAATGCATGTCAATTGAATTAAAAAATAATAGTTAAATGCCATTAACATATACATTAAAACTTTGATAATAAAAATAAAATTACAAATATTCAAAGTATATACTCTTTTTAATATTACTCTATCTCATAATCTGTCAAACAAAATGCCCAAAGTATTTCTAAACACGGTTCAACATTGGCACGACATCCAATCACTAGTTATTCATTCCAACACAACGTCCAATTAGTAGGTATAAATTTTAATATATCGTGATTAATAAATTTTATTTATAATTTTATATATTATTTTTTTATGTTTTCATTCTTTAAGTTAATATCTGAGAAAGATGTTAATTTCAGAAAAAATTTGTTGCCGTATATGTTTTTTAAATAATTATATTGAATTATATATAAATGTCTTATACTTTTAAATAAATATTAATTTATACATTATCTAACTAATTCTTAAAAATATAACATTTTTTAATTTATATTATATAATATAATTAATTTAGTTTACTAGCCTAAATAAAACATTTATTTATTTTAAAAAAATCCATTTGTTTTGTAACTTTGTTTTAAAAAAATATACGTGAACGATATTTTAACACTTTAATGAAGTAGAATTTAGTCAACTGCACTTTTTGAAAGAAAAACTCAAGAAAATTAATATTAATTCAGTCAATTAATTAGCTTAAAATACACGCATCTAAAAATATCAAAAATTGAAATAAAAAATATTTAAAAATGAAACGTACTAAATCTAATTTACGGGATTCGTTTGATGATTGATGATTGTATTTCAGAGTCGGTGAAGATCAAAGGGTAGCTTCAACAATCTAATTTACGGGATTCCAAAAGGCTTCATATAGCACCTGAACGGAGTAAACGAAAAAAATCTATAACAATCCCAGGCACAAAGACATTAAACATATTTAAAATAATTTCAAGATTTATTTCAATACTTTACAACTTGAGTGAAGTCTGTTGTCCCGAGCAATCAGAAAGGGAATATTCGATAGCACTCTGAATATTCGATATTTCTGGTTCTTTTAATCTGTGATTTTAAATTTGAGCATTGAGTATGTTGGAGAACTATGTTCTTTTATAAAATATTCAGTGAATTATTTCTAAATTTTCTTTTGGTTATGTTTAGTTTGACGTTTTACTGTGTTTGTAGGCAAAGGATGCTAGTTCGCTGGGTTCCACCTTCCGAAGGGGCCATCAAACTCAATGTGGATGGAAGTTCAAGAGGAAATCCAGGAAGAGCAGGATGTGGCGGTTTGCTCAGAGATCAAGATGGCAACTGTATTGCCGGATTTGTCAGCTATATTGGCTTTGCCGACAGTGTCGAAGCCGAACTAATGGCTATTCGGCATGGTTTGTGGTTGGCATGGCAATCTGGGTACAGAAAGGTGGAATGTGAAAGTGATTGCATGGTGGCTCTGAAGATTATTCATGGCAATGCCGAAGACTTTCCAGAATTCGCACACATTGTCGAAGAAATTCATCAGTTGATGCTTCTTGAGTGGGACGTCACTATCTATCATATCATGAGGGAAGGAAATTCGTGTGCTGATTTTTTGGCAAAGATGGGTTCTTCTTCAAATTATACGTTTTCTCTTATGATCAACCCTCCCCCAGAACTCACTGTTCTTCTTCTTGCCGACTCCAAGAGTGTTCTTTATTCTAGAGTTTAGTTATATGAGGTTATAAAAGTTGTTGAGCTCTTTTTTATTATTCCTTAAATTATGCATGGTTGATGTACTCTTTTTCCTCTATTGGATTTTTTCCCAAGCTCCAGGGGTTTGGTCTATAGAGGTTTTTTAAGGAGGCATAACCTGCATAGGCCAAGTATTCATATAATCTATACCAATCTTGGTGGAACAATGTACTATTCAGATGTATCATACTCAATTTCAATGAAATTACAAAATTTCTGGAGAAACTATTGAATTCTATATTAACTATTGATAATTGTTAAATTATGTTCATATGCACCAATATAATATCTATTGATACATTGATCAAATCATACACATATATAGCTAAATGTAGTGGATGAAGTATCCCAAAAGTTGAATCGCATTCCGCTAAATGTAGCTGGACACCCTGTTGGACTCCAAGCTCGTGTATCAGAATTCAGAAGTATACTCACTGTTAGAACCTGGATCTGATGATGTTAGAATGGTTGGCATTTATGGTATTGGCGGAATTGGTAAAACAACTATTGTAAAAGCTGTTTCTAACACACTATGTAATCAATTTCGATATGCGAGTTTTCTTGCGAATGTCAGAGAAAATACAAGCTAGTATTAGGCTCTGTTACGTGTGGTCGAAGCATTTGCCAATGGGAATCTGCTAAGGGGTGGCAAGCGGGGAAGTCCGTCCCGCCCCGCGAGAAGCCTGCCTCGCCCCGTCTAGTGAAGCGGTTCCAGAATCCTACCCGCTCCGCCTAATGGCGGGCTGGCGGGCCAGCGGACTAAGCTCGCCAAATTTTTTTTTACTTTTAACTATTAAATAATATATATAAAGGCATAAAAAAAATTCTTCTGTTTTTCACTTTTAACTATTATAATTTTTAAAGGTATAAACAAATTATAATTTTTATATTCACAAATATTAAAGTTTTTGTAATTATAAATATCTAATTAACATAGTTATAAATCAAGTTTTCATCCAAAACATAATTATAAATATTGTTCCCAAAGCAAAATAAACATAATTAAAAACATAATTATAAATATTATCTCTACAACAAAATAAACATAATCCAAAACACTCAATTTTCATCTGCATTCTCTTGTAAGTTGGGTTGAAGAAAGTTGGGTTTTGGTAAAAAAATTATAAAAATACCCATTTCCAAAAAAATACTAAGTCCGACGGAAAAGCTCCCCAAAGCCCGCAGTTTAAGCGGTACGGGTTAGGCGGGATTTTATTATTTGGCGGTTCCAATTTTCTAACTCGGCCCGCCTTTTTTAGCGGGTTATGCAGGTCAGCCCGGCGAGTTTAAACCCGTTTGCCGCCCCTATCAATCTGCGTTGGATAAATACAAGAGAAGTCCTAATAGGAAAGTTTGGTTGATATTCATGAATCTATTGGATCACTTGATTAACTTGTTTATTTAGGTGTTGAAAGGTGCACTGAGCTGAAGAACTTACCAAGTGTCCTAAAGTTGCCATCTTTAGGATGCATTGCTCTTAATGGTTGTTCTCAACTTGAGAAGTTTCCAGAATTGTTGGGAGAAATGGAAAACTTGAGAATTATTGAGGTGGAAGAGACTGCAATACAAGAATTGCCTTCTTGTATCATCAATTTCAGTAGCCTTGAGGTTTTAGTGCTGAAATGTTGCACAAATCTAAAGGAACTTCCTATAAACATTGATATGTTGCCAAATCTTCAGTTACTTGATGTTTCTGGCTGTCCACAACTTCAACTATTTACAAAGAAGCTTAGGAGGTTCAGCACACAGAATTGCTCAACTATTCTGTACAAATTCAGCACCATATTGAATGAATAGTCATCTCTATTCCTTGACCTAATACTTTCATTTCACACCTTGAATGAAACAAACAGCAATGCATTCTTACTTAGTCACAAGTGCTAGAAACAGCAATGTCCACAAACCCATGCATGATTCAAGGAGCAAGGGATGCTTCTTATGGTTGGGCAATATCATTGAGAGCATGATCATCATTATAATTAGTCCTGTCATTCTGTAAGGATCAGTGAATGAATATCATGCATGATACTACTCTTTTTGCAATTGATTCACTTGGAACCTTTTTGTAGTAGGACTTGTGACGTTGTCTTGTATTATAAGAAACCTCCCCATGATTCCATCCTTTTTCAAAATGTAATGTGGTACAAGAATAATGTGGTTATTAACATGTTAATAACCAATTTTATCATATAAAATCAATTTGGGTAATTAACTAAAATTAAATTTTTGGTTAATCAAAAAGCAAATTTGATTTTTGGATTAACCAAATCATGTACAGTCCTTTATACATTTCATTTTTCCTCATTTCCAAAAGCAACAATCCAAAAAAATTTCGAAATGAACAAAGCAAATCTTTTATGCTAGTACCTTCCAAATGAAGCCATTTAAGATTTTCCATTACTTCTAAAATTTTTGAAAAATTCTCAAGGCTTGAATAACCACATAGAAAGAGTTTTTCCAGTAAGAGCAATTTGATAGCAAGTGAAAAATTTGTAGCTTATCGCAATCTTCAGCATTCAATATTTTAAGTTTATTTAATAAATCAACTGAACTTTGAACTGTGACTAAATTCTCACAATCTTTAAAAGAGAATTCTTGTAAAGTTTGAAGATTAGACACATCAAATATCTCTTTCAAAAAATTACTGTAATCGAAATTCAATACTTTTAGTTTTATACTCTCAAACTTTTGAAAAAAAAAAAAGAAGAATCAAGCAAATAAACCTTATAAAGTTAATAACATGCAATATCGTAAAAATGAATTTAGTACACTTGCCTTGGATAAGCTATCCAACTTAAGAGACACATGGTGGTACTAAGGTAACTTGAGTATGGAGAGATCTTTTAGTTGAAAAGCATATGGAAAATACTTTAATATTCTTAAACTATTTGAAAGATTTTTGGGAGCGCAATAAAACCAACCATTTGTTATATTAAGTGTTTTTAGATTTTGTATCTCTTTAAAAACTTTTTCATCCCATTTTATTTTCCTATCAAATAAGGGAAATTCTAGATACATGATTTTAATGGCACTAGTCCCCTTTAAGATAGAATAAAAATATGAATTAATTAAAACACGTGTGAAAACAAAGTCTTTAATAAACACTTATGTAGAGAAATTCAATTTATTACTTACTTAAATATTTTCTAAAACTTTTACTATGTCTTCACAAAACCATAATCTATCACGCTTTCCAGCTATTTCTGGTGATTTTTTTAGAACAATTTTTTTGCCTATGTCTTCTGTTAAATCATGCATCACACCAATTAATCTTTGAGAGAATTTTTAACTAACACTCCAATATGATATTTCATACACATTCCATAATGAGCTTGAAATATATCTGTAACTTTCATTAATGTATATCCTTTAAAACAACAAGCAATATCTAGAAAAACATTCTGCTCTTCTTTTTCCAAAGCATCAAAGCTCATAAGAAGTATCTTGCATATTTTATTATCAAGAAATTTTCATAGTGATCCAATGCAGATTCCCACTGTTCTAAATATTTTCCAAACAAGTTAGAATCTATTACTTCCAAAGTCAATGAAAGTACAAAAGCATAAGTTACTGTACGTGTTAAAACATTTGCGTACCTTGGGTTAACAATATCTATTTTAAAAGCTTTCCAATTAAGCAAATCTAAGGACTCTTCCTCATTCAAAGCTTGTATCTCATATGTCATTTCAATGCTATGAAGTGTTAGCAAATGTTTGTCCCGTGTTGTAATAAGGATTCTACTGCCACGACCAAACCAATCAGGTTTTCCAGCAATTGCTGTCAACTGCTCAGGATCATCAATATCATCTAGAACTAAAAGAATTTTCTTTTGGCAGAGTCTATGTTGTATTTGTGAAATTCTTTTTTTAACACCTATTAAACTATATTTCAATTCAATTCAATCAATCAACAATCAATAAAATTTTTTCATCTTTTCTTTTTCTATTCTTTCACAATTTTATCATGGTATCAGTCTTGGTATCCTCCTTGAAGAGGATACATAAGCTATCATCTTTCCAACGAGAAATCATTATGCTTCTTTTTCAATCTCCTCTCACAATGAATAATCAATCTTCCAATTCAGTTCAAGATCCAACCAATCTTTGTTAAAGGCATCCAAGTGAAAATCCTACCCCAGTTTTGGTTACCCCAGTTCTTTACCAGCAATTTCGTCTGCGCCTCCTTTTTTCCGACAGTTTCGTCTGTATTCTGTTTCAGCAGTCATGTCTGCATTTTGTTTCAACAGTTTAATCTGCATATGTTTTAACAGTTTCATCTACACTCTTATTGCGTTCCACGCGCCCTCTTTTTTTATCGCGCTCTATGCGCCATTTGAAGTTATTGCGTCATACGTACGCATTTTTTTGAAGATCGCAGCTCAAGTAAAGTATCTCCTTTTACATTTTTGCCGCCGGCGGCTCAAGCTCCTCCGCACACATCTTCCTCCGCATCCCCACGTCAGACGCGCTTTTCTCAACAATTTCATCAGAACTTATCCAAGTTGTGGATTATTGACATCTTCCATCCACCAGCTTGCGGGGGCGTATTAAACTACATTTCAATTCAATTCAATCAATCAACAATCAATAAAATTTCTTCATCTTTTCTTTTCCTATTTTTTCACAATTTTATCAACACCTACTATGTGTACTCCCTCCTTCTCTAATATCTTATAAAGAAGATTATTTTGAAGATGTATTAAACCATACTTATTTAAATTTTCTCTCACGGTTTTAAGAAAGCACACGCCTTCAAAATTGTCAGCAATCAAGTTATAGATGGCAAGAACAAGTGTGTTTTTTCTATTCCACCAATTCCATGAATACCAACCATGTGAACCCCAGCATTAGATTCAACATCTAGAAGTGAAGCGACCTCTAACACCGGGGACTCCAATCCAACTGGATGATCAGCAACAGGCAAAGCCGCATGTCATCTAATCCTTTTTGAGATATTTTCCACAATGTTTCCAATAAACTTGTGTTCATATCCATCCCTGCCCAATCAAGACTAGCTCATATACATGTGGTTGCAATGTTGCATAGATACAAATATGTATAAGTTCTGACCCACATTTCAATTTGAAATATTAGACAAATGAAACAAATTTAAGAAGGTGAGGTACTTGTATTTGAAATGATAGCCTCACAAATTAGCCACTTGATGCAGAGCCTCTTTCCATTTGTCCACCTTGTTGTTCATGTCATCTTTGTATCTCTTTTCATGCTTAGCTATTGCCTCGGAAAGTAATGAACACATCGTATGAGAAAGGAGAATTCAGAGCCATGAGAAAGTGATGATTTATGTTTGTTTATAATGAGAATGCAAATTGTCTAAATGCTTGGGGTGTGTTTGGTAACCACGTTTGAATGAAAAAAGCACGTTAGAACTTCTTGAAAGTTTCACTTTTTTGTTTGGCTAATTTTCTTCTCTACAAACGCAGAAGTGCTTTTGTTCCTAAACCCACGTTTACAAGAAGTAATAATTTCTAGCTTCTCCGTTGCACTAACGTGCTTTTAGCTAATACCTTCGATATTTATTTTTCTTTTACCAACTTTATCCTTTATACATATTGATGGTTTCAGTGGCTAAGAGAAGGGGGGTTGAATCTTAGCCCCCTTTTTTAAAGCTTAACACTTGCTGACTTTCAGAAGAGACTTTTCTGTTTTTGCTCGTCACTGGACACGAGCAACTCTGTTTTGTCTCGTCCCTTGCCACGAGACTTTTTGTTTTGTCTCGTCACTTGGAACGAGATAATTCTGGCTTTTGCTCCTGTGTAGTAGAAAACAGAAATGGAGTAGAAAGAGAAGAAGATTGCACCAAGATATATCCTGGTTCGGCTGCTAAGTGCAGTGCAGCCTACATCCAGTCTCCATCACAAACATGATGGAATTTCACTATAATCAATCTGATTACAACTTGTAAAGTGCTAACCCAACTTACAAGGGGATTCCCACAGAATCATGATACACAACATAGATGAACAAAGGACCTCTAAGACATCTATGGCTTTTTCTTTTAATTTTGCACTCTCTGCCTTTTTCCACTCTATGGCTTTTTCATACAAACCTCACTTGTTTGCCTTTTTCCATGAGACTCAAGACATGACAAAATTAAACAGAAAAATACTAAACAGAATACATTGAAGGAGAAAAGAAAACTGTTAGCTCAGGTAGCTCTGAGAACTCTGTGCCTTGCACTCTCAAATTTTTCTCCTTGCTTCAAACAGTGGTTGTTCCCCCTTTTTAAAGAAGAGGAAAGCCTCCACACTTGAAGCTAAAACCGAACCAACTTTCTTCCTCCTTCAACAAACACAGAACCGGTTCGGCCACACAGAGAGAGAAGAGATAACCATACATTAACCATCATGCAATTACCTCTAGCCCTTTCTTGATCATCACCCTTCATCAATCCGGGCTCTCCATCCTTGGCTTGCTCTCCAAGATGGATTTCTGGCCCTTGATGTCTCATGATGAAAATGACTTCATCTGCTTCAATCTCTGCCTTCAACCATCACTTCGCCACTCTAGCTACTCCCTGTGGTGGTTGATCAGAATCGAAGACAAGCCATGCTTCAAGAATCTCTCCTCTTGGCCGAATCTTCAACTTCCCTTTTTGAGCATGAAAGGCTCAAGATTACCTCACCAAATCTAACCACATTTGGTAGTAATCTCAGCCACAGCTCATCTTTCTTTTGGTATGTTTTCTTGCCATCATTAGCTTGATGGTCTTAGGCGCATGCAACATCTTCCTTTCGGTGTTGAAGAACATTTCTTCCATTGTTTCCTGGACAAGGACCGAATAGAGAAGAAGAGAGAGATGAGAGAGAATAAAAGAGATCTGAAGGAAAAGCAATACAAAGTGGTTGATCAAAATTGAATGAGAATAGCTTGCTTTTACTTCCCTAGCATAGAGTGGCGTGTAAGTCATAATAACCATCAATCACTTCAGCTGAAATTTTTCTCTCTCATGTTCCCCATGCATTAATTAACAATGTAATAGATTTTGAAATCCATCACATGGTTAATACTTGGTTCCGTTGGAAGCACTTGGCTTTCATTTTTCCTTTGTTTCGGACCAAGCTTGGAAACATTCATCACTTGTAAGACTTGGGCTTGTAGTATTGAGATTAAAGCTGGCCCAATTGGTTAACATTTGCTTTTCTGATGAGTTGTGTAGCGGATCAAGCATAGGAAGCAAACAAGAAAGCATTTGTTTGGGCTTGCAACAATAATATTTATTCTGGCCCAATTATAACTAGCTTCAATTATAAACACACAGCTGAACCAATAATGCAACAGTTGGGCTTTGTTAATTTTCTTTTGTTTCGGCCCAACAAAATCTGTACAACAAAATTATTAATTAAGCAAATATAAGTTAAGATCAAATTAATAATTTTGTAATTTAATATTTTAATAATGTTTATTCATCATCAAAATTTAACAAGAGTTTTCCAAACTCATCAATCTCCCCCTTGATGACAAACATTATTAAAATTGAAATGGAAAGAAATTTAAATATTGAGTAAGGAATACTCCCTTTGATTTTGAATTTCTCCCCCTTTCAAAATGTCACATGGCTCCCCCTTAATATATGCTATTTTACCAAGGGAAGTACTAGCCTGTAACATTTAAATCAAGCTTCAAGTAACAATGTTATTTAGCATATTTTATGATGCTAAATGCTTGATTTATGAGCAGTTTTAATTGATAATCAAAACTCATTTGATATCATAAACTGATTTACTGCTCAAACATTTTTCATACAACAAAAGTATCCAAATATTTTTCAAACATTTTCTTATTTGGGATATCAGAGCAAAACAACATGATGAAAAATATTTGAAGAACGAAACAAGGCAGTTTTTATATTTTACACAATTTAAAGGAACTGCCAAAAATAAATTTTCAATCCAACAAGTTTACCAATTGATGAATCAACAGCCAGGCATCAAAATCAATCAAACATCATTATAAACCAAATGCCAAATAAACTAATCATGATAAACAAATGCAGTTCAAACAGCAATGACCATGTTAAAACAAATGCAATAACAACATGCATTCTTTGAACAAGGGTAATCATGAATTTTCAAAACTGAAAATTTCAACCCCTGTTCCCCTGTTTTTCCAGCCCCTGTTTCGTTCCAATTTCAATTTTGGAACCTAAATTTCCTCCCCCTTTTGTCATCAAAGGGGCACCTGCACAAACCATGATAAACATAACAAAAAAGTCAAGATAAAATAGCAAAAGTGTATCAAAGCATCCTAGAGATTATCCTAAAGCAGTGAGTATCAAGTCATGCTTATACAAAAAGGAGATTGAGCCTAATGGAACCAATATCAAACAGAATAAACACAAGTGCTAATCATCAGATAAATGAAAGTCTTCTTCCTCAGCGCCTCCTTCACTATCATCTCCCAAATCCTTGTTCAGGTGTTCCAGCATCAAATTGACCCGTTCCTTGCAGTTTTTCCAAGCTTTCTCATTTTCATAAGCTTGCTTCCGGGCTTCTTTATGAGATCGGAACATCAGGTCTGCCATGTTTGAAAACTCTCCTAAAATCTGTTGAATGGATCTGATTGTTTTGGAAGATTCTGGCCTTCCTTCATGCTCACTGTCCGATTTTCGCCCTTTGGTTTCCTTGGTTGCTCCTCCTCCTCGGATTGTAGACACCTCGTTTTCTACCTTCTCATTTAACAAATCAACTTTAAAGTACTCAAATATTCTAGTTAAAAACATACCATAAGGCAGGTTAGCCTTTCTGGTGCTTCTAACAGAATTCCACATGTGCCTAATCATGATGTAACCAAAGGAAATAGGGGTAGAGGTAACCAAAGCAAACAGTATGAGACAGTCAGAAAATGTTACTCGGTTGTGTGAGCCGCTTTGGGGAGTCAGAATATGAGTGATGATGCGGTGAAGCAAGGAATTGACTGGTCCAAGAGCTTTGTGAGTTGGAGTGGTTCCATGCAATCCGGAAAGGTTTGTGCAAATGTGCTGAAGAACAGTTTTGTGAGAAACGCCGACTTGTGTGTCCCATTTCTCCACCATGTATGCTCGCGGTCCTTCATCCTTGAAGCCCAGGGCCGCTCCAATTGTCTCAGCATCAAGGGCTATTTGAACCCTTTTGACATAGGAATGAAGGGTGCCATCAATGAGTCGCATATTAGCATAGAATTCTCGAACAAGACCTGGGTACACTGGCTTTTTGATAAGGAGCAGAGGCTTCCAGTTGAGAAGATCAAACAGAGAGGGAATGTTGGTGCTCTTGAGATTTTCGAGACTAACAAGATAGGTAGTGCACAAATGACGTTTCTCCATAACCTCTTTGTGAAACTCGAAAGAGGTGCATGAGTTAAATCTGCTTGGATCAAAATGAGAGTGAGACTTGCCATACTTGTCTCGGAATTCCATGGATTCCAAGTTTGGAGGTTCAGTGGTGTCATTGAGTGCAAACCCTTGATTCTTTTGTGAGCCTTTTCCGGGGGTAGACTTCTTTGGTGATGAGGGTGGAGGTGAAGGAGTGGGAGAAGTGTGAGACTCTTGCTCTTCTTCTTCAACTACGGGCTTCTTGTTCTTGCCTCGGCCTGAACTTTTGTGGGCAATCACCTTTTTTCTCATGGTGGTTGTTTGTTTGGACGGTGGTGAGAGAGAAGATGATGAGGTTGAATGAATGTGAATGTGAGTGTGGGTTTGAGGCGTTGATGGTTTTTGAGACAGAAGAATTCTTTCACTCTTTCTTGGCGCGGTTTTCTTTTTCATGGTAATGGAGGAATGAAATATGAAAGGGTTGATAGCCGAGTTGAGTGGGAGAGAAGCAAGGTGGGTGACGCATTAAATGTGGCTTGAAGAGAGAGAATGATGGAAATAATGATCATTAGTGGGCGGTTAATGACCATTATGGGGTGGTTATTACCCAAAAAGATGATTTCCTTTTTAACTTTTGAAATCTAAAACTGAAAAGTGGTTGCCTTAAATCAAGGGATTAGATGTAGAGAAGGATTTGATTTGACAATAACCACTTCCAAGAAGATATGGTGACACAAGGAAGAAGATTCTTATTTGTATGGAGAGATAATTAACAAAACTGTTATTGTGGGGTCATGAAAATTTTGTGGGGCCCATAAAATTTTGAATTCTGCGTTGCCTCCCCCTTGACCACAGCTCTTCAATTGTGCCATTATTTTCATCTCGTCCAAACCTACGAGCAAAACTGAACAGAATCACAAATTCACAGATTTTCAATGAAACTTAAATCAAGCATTCCCAAACTTTTTCTCAAGGTACAGAATCTGTCTTCACAGAGAGGTTTTGTAAAAATATCTGCAATTTGGTCTTCAGATTTTACAAATTGAATATCAATAGTACCCTTTTGCACATGTTCCCTAATGAAATGATATTTTATCTCAATGTGCTTAGTTCTTGAGTGCAGAACAGGATTTTTTGAAATGTTTATAGCACTCATATTATCACAAAATAAGGGTATACTATTGATTTTTAATTTGTAATCTTCCAATTGTGTTTTTAACCAAATTAATTGTGAGCAACAAGCAGATGCGGAAACATATTCGGCTTCAGCAGTGGATAGAGCCACTGTGACTTGTTTCTTGCTTGACCACATGTTGAGTGAGCTTCCAAGGAAGCAACACATGCCGGAGGTGCTCCTCCTATCCACCCGATCTCCCGCATAATCTGCATCACAAAACCCTACTGCACAAAAGTCATCAGATTTAGGATACCATAATCCATAATTACAAGTTCCCTTAATGTATCTAATGATGCGTTTAACAGCCGTAAGGTGGGATTCTTTTGGATGTGATTGAAACCTTGAACATACACCCACACTTTGGACTATATCCGGTCTAGAAGAGGTAAGGTACATGAGTGAACCTATCATTCCTCTATACCTTGTTTCATCCACATCTTGGCCATCATCATCCTTTTCAAGTTTAGTATTGGGATGCATAGGAGTGCCCATTGATTTGGAATTTTCTAGGCCAAACTTTTTGATAAGTTCTTTTGCATACTTTCCTTGATGAATAAAAATACCACTAGGAGTTTGCTTAATTTGGAGGCCAAGAAAGAAAGTAAGCTCTCCCATTAAACTCATCTCAAACTCACTAGTCATGAGTTTTCCAAACTCTTCGCACAAGGAAACACTGGCCGAACCAAATACAATGTCATCAACATAAACTTGAACAAGAAGGATATCATCATTAGATGTTTTAATGAATAAGGTAGTGTCGGTGGTTCCCCTTTGAAAATGATTTTCCAACAAAAAGGTACTAAGCCTCTCATACCAAGCTCTTGGAGCTTGTCTAAGACCATAAAGAGCCTTAGTTAATTTAAAAACATGATTTGGAAATTCTTTATGTTCAAAACCGGGGGGTTGAGCCACATACACTTCCCTATCAATAAAGCCATTAAGGAAAGCGCACTTAACATCCATTTGAAACATTTTGAAACCCTTATGGGCAGCATAGGCAAGAAGCAACCTAATTGCTTCCATTCTAGCTACCGGAGCAAAAGACTCATCAAAATCAATACCCTCTTCTTGATCATAACCTTGGGCCACTAATCTAGCCTTGTTACGAACAACTTGTCCATCTTCACCAAGTTTATTTTTAAATACCCACTTAGTACCCGTTACCTTCTTACCATCCGGATGAGGTACTAGTGTCCAAACCTTATTCTTGTCAAATTGAGCAAGCTCCTCTTGCATTGCTTTGACCCATGATGGATCCTCAAGAGCTTGTTTGATATTGTTGGGCTCTATTTGTGACAAGAGAGCAAGATTGCTAGGTTCGGTTGGCCTTTTGGTGGATGATCTTGTTGTTACTCCTTGAGAGGGATCACCAATGATGAAATCATGAGGATAACCCTTCATGGACTTCCATTCTCTAGGCTTTCGGACAGGTGTTGAGCTTTGATGAACTTCTGATTGTCTCACTGTTTCAGTTTCTCGTGTCTGCTCAGGAGACAAAATGGGAGTTTCTCCTTCAATCTGAGGAGATAAAACAGGACTGACATATTCTTCATTTTCAACAGTTTTGGAATTTTCTTTACTTGTTCCATCCTCTTCACAATCTGAATCATTTTCCTTCACAATACTGGGAATTAAGTTAGAATCACAAAAGGTAACATGTATGGATTCCTCTATTGTCCTATGCTCTTTGAGATAAACTCTATAGGCCTTGCTTGTGGTGGAATATCCAACAAACATTCCTTCATAGGATTTTGGATCAAATTTTCCAAGGTTTTCTTTATTGTTAAGTACAAAGCATTTACATCCAAAAACATGAAAATACTTAAGATTTGGAGGGGTTCCTTTCCATAGCTCATAAGGAGTTTTCTTTAACCCTTTTCTAATGATTGTTCTATTCAAAATATAACATGCTGTGTTCACAGCTTCAGCCCATAAAAATTTGGGAATTTCATTATCACATAGCATGGCCCTAGTCATTTCTTGAAGGCTACGATTCCTTCTTTCAACCACCCCATTTTGTTGGGGGGTTCTAGGGCATGAAAAATTGTGAGAAATCCCTAAGTCATCACAGAATTTTTCAAAATCTTGATTTTCAAATTCTCTTCCATGATCACTTCTCAAATGGGCAATTTTCAAATCTTTTTCATTTTGAATTTTCTTACAAAGGGTGGAGAAGGCATAAAATGCATCATTCTTATGAGCAAGGAAAAGTACCCAACCAAATCTAGAGTAATCATCAACCACTACAAGACCATAGTGTTTACCTCCCAAACTTTGAGTTCTAGTAGGACCAAAAAGATCAATATGTAACATTTCCAATGGCCTTTTGGTTGAGATTCCATCTTTTGATTTAAAAGAGGATTTTACTTGTTTGCCCAATTGGCAAGCATCACAAGTAAGATCCTTATCAAACTTGATGTTCGGAATTCCTCTAACCAAATTCTTTTTGACTAGCTTAGAAATTTGGTACATGCTAGCATGACCCAACTTTCTATGCCAAAGCCATTTTTCAGATTCAAGAGAGGTAAAGCATGTTACATTTTGTTCCTTTAAATCCTCAAGAGTTAATCCATACACATTATTACATCTTTTAGCTTCAAATAGAACATCCCCAGTTTTCTCACAAACCACTAAGCAAACAAGTTTCTTGAAAATAACTTCAAAACCCAAATCACACAATTGACTAACACTAAGCAAGTTATGTTTCAATCCATGTACAAGAAGGACATCATTTATACAAGATGAGAGATTTTTACCCACTTTCCCAACAGCTACTATTTTTCCTTTTGCATCATCACCGAATGTGACAAATCCTCCATCATATTCATCAAGCTTTACAAAGAAGGTTATCTTTCCGGTCATATGCCTAGAGCATCCGCTATCCATGTACCACGTGTTCTCTTTTCTTTTGGATGCTAGGCACACCTACAAAACAATGCTTAAGAGACCTTAGGTATCCAAATCTTTTTGGATCCTTTAACGTTAAACCATCTTCTATGTCCTAAGCCATTGTAATCAAAAACAACTTTACAAACTTTGTCACCAATCATTCTTTCACCAAAGAAACATTGGATAGGAAAGTGTCCATTTCGATTGCATAGTCTACAAAATCTTGGAGTAACTGTTTTGTTAAAGCAAGTTGGGTCTTGATACTTTGCATCATTTGAAGATGAAGCAATGTTTTCAAAATGTGATTTTTCAGATTTATAAAAGCCCAACCCAGCTTTATCATAAAGAGGTTTTTGACTAGCCAAGATTTGATTCAAATTTTCAGAACTTTGGGTAAACTTGGCTAAGTCTTCTTTAAGTCTGTTAACCTCTTTAAGCAACTCTTCATTCTGCTTAAAACAATTCACATATGCAAGGACTGAATGGTCACTTTCACAACTTTTAATTTGGGCTCTTAACTGCTTATTTTCTTCAACAAGATCACAAGCAGTTTCGGCCTCTCTCACTTTTTCTTTTAGAAAAATGTTTTCAGCTTGAAGAATGGTGACTTGTTGTTCAAGTTCTTGATTTTCCAGTAGAAAGCATCTTATTTTTTCAGAAAGGTGGTCTATCATAAGATGAAGATCTTCAGTGTCAGGGTTATGAAAGACTACCTGATCTACATGATCTGCCATAAGGCACTGTTGGGACTTGGTTTCTGATTTTTCATCATCATCATCTGAGTCATTTTCCAAATCTTCCCATGAAGCCATTAGTCCTTTCTTCTTTCCTTTTCTCGGCCTTTCTTCCTTCTTCAACTTGGGACAGTCAGATTTGAAATGCCCCATTTCCTTGCAATTGAAACAGGTTACCTTGCTAAGATCTTTCTTTGTCCTCCGGGAGCTGCTGCCTTTGCTTTTGAGCTTTGCCATTTTCCTGAATTTTTTTGCAAACAACACAAACTCATTTTCAGAAGAGTTATCACTGGATTCATCATCCAAAGGGTTAGTCACAGAAGAAAATGCAATTCCTTTCTTTTTTGAATCTTTTTTCAAATAGGAGTTTTCAAAAGCAAGTAAGTTTCCTCTCAAATCATCAAGTGTCATGGAATCTAAGTTACTACTATCAGAAATAATTAAGGCTTTTGTTTCCCACTCTTTTGTGAGACACCTCAACACTCTTCTCACTAGCACAGATTCTGAATGTGTGATTCCAAGAGCATCTAAGCCAACAGTGATGGCATTGAACCGTTCGAACAGTTCATCGATGGACTCTCCTTCCTTCATTGTAAACATTTCATATTCCCTGTTTAACATGTCTGTCCGAGTTTTCTTTACAATGGTAGTTCCTTCATGAGTGATTTGCAACTTGTCCCAGATTTCCTTTGCCGTTGTGCATCGTGATACTCGTCGGTACTCCTCAAAGCTAATAACACAGTTGAGCAGATTGGTTGCCTTGGCATTCAACTCCACCGTCTTCCTATCTTCCTCGGTCCAGCTTGCTTCTGGTTTAAGAGAGACTACTCCTTGAGCATTTGTTGTAGTTGGAAATTTAGGACCTTCCAAGATGATCTTCCAAAGTCTGTAATCCACGACTTGTACAAATATCTTCATCCTCTCCTTCCAATAGGTATAATTTTTCCCATTGAAGAGGGGAGGTCTGTTGCTTGATTGACCTTCAGCCAGATTGTATGATAACACATTCGTGCCACTGTTTTCTGCCATGAGGATCTTTACTCCAAGCTGCAAAGCTTGATCTCTTTGAGACCAAGCTCTGATACCAATTGATGGTTTCAGTGGCTAAGAGAAGGGGGGGTTAAATCTTAGCCCCTTTTTTAAAGCTTAACACTTGCTGACTTTCAGAAGAGACTTTTCTGTTTTTGCTCGTCACTGGACACGAGCAACTCTGTTTTGTCTCGTCCCTTGCCACGAGACTTTTTGTTTTGTCTCGTCACTTGGCACGAGATAATTCTGGCTTTTGCTCCTGTGTAGTAGAAAACAGAAATGGAGTAGAAAGAGAAGAAGATTGCACCAAGATATATCCTGGTTCGGCTGCTAAGTGCAGTGCAGCCTACATCCAGTCTCCATCACAAACATGATGGAATTTCACTATAATCAATCTGATTACAACTTGTAAAGTGCTAACTCAACTTACAAGGGGATTCCCACAGAATCATGATACACAACATAGATGAACAAAGGACCTCTAAGACATCTATGGCTTTTTCTTTTAATTTTGCACTCTCTGCCTTTTTCCGCTCTATGGCTTTTTCATACAAACCTCACTTGTTTGCCTTTTTCCATGAGACTCAAGACATGACAAAATTAAACAGAAAAATACTAAACAGAATACATTGAAGGAGAAGAGAAAACTGTTAGCTCAGGTAGCTCTGAGAACTCTGTGCCTTGCACTCTCAAATTTTTCTCCTTGCTTCAAACAGTGGTTGTTCCCCCTTTTTAAAGAAGAGGAAAGCCTCCACACTTGAAGCTAAAACCGAACCAACTTTCTTCCTCCTTCAACAAACACAGAACCGGTTCGGCCACACAGAGAGAGAAGAGATAACCATACATTAACCATCATGCAATTACCTCTAGCCCTTTCTTGATCATCACCCTTCATCAATCCGGGCTCTCCATCCTTGGCTTGCTCTCCAAGATGGATTTCTGGCCCTTGATGTCTCATGATGAAAATGACTTCATCTGCTTCAATCTCTGCCTTCAACCATCACTTCGCCACTCTAGCTACTCCCTGTGGTGGTTGATCAGAATCGAAGACAAGCCATGCTTCAAGAATCTCTCCTCTTGGCCGAATCTTCAACTTCCCTTTTTGAGCATGAAAGGCTCAAGATTACCTCACCAAATCTAACCACATTTGGTAGTAATCTCAGCCACAGCTCATCTTTTTTTGGTATGTTTTCTTGCCATCATTAGCTTGATGGTCTTAGGCGCATGCAACATCTTCCTTTCGGTGTTGAAGAACATTTCTTCCATTGTTTCCTGGACAAGGACCGAATAGAGAAGAAGAGAGAGATGAGAGAGAATAAAAGAGATCTGAAGGAAAAGCAATACAAAGTGGTTGATCAAAATTGAATGAGAATAGCTTGCTTTTACTTCCCTAGCATAGAGTGGCGTGTAAGTCATAATAACCATCAATCACTTCAGCTGAAATTTTTCTCTCTCATGTTCCCCATGCATTAATTAACAATGTAATAGATTTTGAAATCCATCACATGGTTAATACTTGGTTCCGTTGGAAGCACTTGGCTTTCATTTTTCCTTTGTTTCGGACCAAGCTTGGAAACATTCATCACTTGTAAGACTTGGGCTTGTAGTATTGAGATTAAAGCTGGCCCAATTGGTTAACATTTGCTTTTCTGATGAGTTGTGTAGCGGATCAAGCATAGGAAGCAAACAAGAAAGCATTTGTTTGGGCTTGCAACAATAATATTTATTCTGGCCCAATTATAACTAGCTTCAATTATAAACACACAGCTGAACCAATAATGCAACAGTTGGGCTTTGTTAATTTTCTTTTGTTTCGGCCCAACAAAATCTGTACAACAAAATTATTAATTAAGCAAATATAAGTTAAGATCAAATTAATAATTTTGTAATTTAATATTTTAATAATGTTTATTCATCATCAAAATTTAACAAGAGTTTTCCAAACTCATCACATATTATTACATTATTTATAGAATTCTTATTATTCCTCTCTATATGAATTCTTTTTTATCATTTTTTATTAATTTTTTATTTGACATTATATATTTTTATAGTTATAATTTTTGTGTATTATATTTATTATTATCTTTTTATAATAGAATTTATTGATCCTATTAGATAATAATAATAATAATTAAAAATTATAATGTACTAAAAAAGAGTATTAAGAGTATTAAAAATATACTATACAAAAAATATATAAGAAAAAAATATAAAAAAATTAAACATGTATAAAAAAATAATATTATAATTTAATGTCATGTCCTTTTAAGTAATTGTCTATCTAAAAGTGATTTTAACTAATATTATCCAAACAAAATTTATTTTATCAAAATCAATTTTGGTAAAGAGTTGCCAAACATAAATCATGTTGACACAAACTTACTTCTATCCAAAATCAATTCTATAAAATCACTTTTATTCAAACTCCAGTTTGACTAACTACAATCCAAACACACACTTGGTCAAACAATATAAAGATGACTTTACATGACGTGCTCTCTGAGTTAAACATTTACTAGAATGAGACCCTCACAGTAAATTAATGATATAATAAAATAAATATTAAAAATATTATGTTTTATAGAATTAAATTAAATATGTATAAACTAAAGTTAAATTTAAAAGGTGTTATTGTTAGAGTTGTTGCTTTTTTCTTTGTGTCGTAGATTCTTGTGAAGGCATGTTTTTATGAATTATTGAGTTGTATGTACTTTATATTGTGTTATTTGTTCTATCTTTATATGTATTTTCTTCTTTCAAAAATGTATATTGAATTTGTATGGTTTTCTTTTTCCTTACTCTCTTGATGTGCATGCAGTTTTCTAATGACATCTACAATAAAAAGAATAAAAATGTGTAAACTTTTTTTAAATAAGTTATTTTTAATAAGAATAATTGAAATAGTATAAAATGAAATTACCTGTTAATATTTTTCTTTGACCCACTCTGTGACAATGTCTCAAGTGATACAAATTTAAAATAGAGTTGGAAAATGTTCAATTTAAAAATACAATTTAAAAATATAATAAATATGTTTATTTTGTATCTTTTCATCTAATATAATCATTTCTAAGTAAAGAAACTTTTCTTCATTTATGGGTGTTAATGTTTTGCATAAACGAACCACACGAACTTTGATAAACCAATTGTCTCTTTATTTGGTGATATGATACTGTCCAAAGAATAATATTCTATTGAGTAAGTTTGAGATGTTGTGTAGTGCAAAAATAAATTTCTTGTGATAAGAGATTTATATAAGTAGGTCAAATAGTATGAAATTTAAATATTTATAACGTAAAATTTATTATGATTAATAGATTATTATGACATTTGTAATATAGATGTTTATTATATTTAATGAGTTATTTATAAAAATTAATAAATTAATTATTGGGGTTATAAATTTATTATATTATTTATAACGGTAAAATATAATAAATATAGGGATATAGATTCTTGTAGGTTACAAATTTGGTTAGATACTATTAATTTTTAATTATTGTTATTGGTAATATGCAGCCTAATTTGCATATATTTCTATTACTTTCAAAACATCTTTTTCTTTTTACTAATGCCATGTCAGCAACATCGCTTACTTGGTAAAATATTAGAATCAACCACTTAATTTTTGCCAAATCAACTATTATTTCCAAATCAGCAGAAAAAAAATACAAAAATTTGTACTAAAATTTGTAACCTACAAAGACATTCAATCCATATCCATATATTTATTATATCTCACCGTTATAAACAACACAATAAATTTATAACTCCAATCATTAATTTGTTAATTTTTATAAATAACTCATTCAATATAATAAACATTCATATTACAAATATAATAATAATATTAATAATTATAATAAATTTTACATTACAAGTATTTAAATTCCATATTATTTCGACTACTTATATAAGTTTCTAATCACTATTCCTTCAAATGACATCAAATTTAGCACAAAAAATTTATTTCCAAACTACACAACATCTCAAACTTACTCAATGGAGCATCATTCTTTGGACAATATCATCAAACAAAAAGACAATTGGTTTCAACTAAAACAAATGCAAAAATCAAATCACCAAATAAAAATATCACTTTGTACAACTCCAACATCAAAATCTTTTGTACTACAAATTATTTTAAACAAAGTACCTTTCAAATTTAACTTTAGTTTACATATATTTAATTTAATTTTACAAAACATAACCATTTTTAATATTTATTATATACTATTATTAATTTACCGCCCGCATATTGAGCGGGTCTCATTCTAGTTTGATTATAGTGGTACTTCTTTTTTGGTATGAATGACCCATAGTTTTTACCTCTTATATTGAAAGGGTTTCCGCGTTAAAGTTTTAGTGTCTTGTCCTTATTTTTTTCATGTTTCTGTTATTGCTGCCACTATTTTGTGTATTAGTACACCAATTATTCTAACAATCAGCTATTCCAATTGATGAGGTATTTGCCAAATCAATGTTTTCTATTTCTAAAATTGGGAAGTTTTACCTTTAACTTTAATATTTGGAATTTGTGTGCTTTTGCAACATAAAAAGTATTTATTTTCCAAAAAAAAAAGAAAGAAATTTACACAATTTTATACGGGACCTATCTTTGTATCCGTGAGATTTTATACGAATAAATATAATAATTATTACTCAGAGGATTCCTATTTGCTAGGATATATTTCTTAAGAAGTATCTTGTACAAAAGATTAATCCTGAGGCTAGGAACAAACACATGGAACTATAGTTGACAGAAACTGGTACTAGTTTCTTCCCGTGGCATGATTACAATTACATGAATTCTGATTCTGACCTGGAGAACTTTGGCCCTGTAAATATCACCTGGCAAATCTGTGATGAGAAATTGATATGATTTTTTTTACCCCCTAGATAATCTCTGCTAGGGATATATTATTGAAAAGTAAGCATAATGGATTGTTTTACTAATGTAATCTTATTTTATGTATTAGAGATTTTGAGCATTAATTAAAGACTGAATTTCTGTATGATTGGACTGGGCTTGTATTTTAAATGTCTTCAAGTGGTTAGTAACATACTGTAGAGAATAGAGGTTGAAAATGTGACCTTTGTTCATCACCATCTGCATCTAAATTTGCCACAGCTCATTCCAGTACAAGTTTGAGCCTACCACTATAGTGAAGTCATTCCATAAGTAATCTGCAACTGACTTGCAATTATCAAGCATCATGATCTTAACAAGTTCAGATCTGACTGCTCAAAGAATTGCATCAACTATGCAATGATTTAGCTGATGCCTGATTGTTACTTGCTTGAAAAATTTAGTAATAATTTTAACAATCATGTTATGTGTATACTCAAATTAGCTATTAAAATCGGTTACTAATAAAAAATATATGTTAAAATATAAAATATATATTAAAAATGTGTTAATTAATACATATATTTATACATAAATATATAATAACTGATTTTGCTGGCCAATTTTAGTGTACAAAAAGTATTTTTGTAATTTTAATTATACGTCTATTTAAATATTTCAACTTTCAACTATTATTACAAGTTGGAAAAGTTCAGGGGGCCAGCAGTTTTATTTAATTTTGGCAGAGAAAGGTGAGCCATTGGATGAAATTTCACACCAATCTCACACCATCAAATCATCATTGATGGCTAGTTGATGACTAACAATCACAAAAATTGCTGGCCCCCTAGCATTGCTCTTACAAGTTTCCGCATGATGCCAACTTCTTTTTGCTGAGGGACCTTCATAATATGTCGTTATATGCCCATTATTGTTGAATAGTAATAATACCTTGCAAGTTGCATGCATTATTGCAGTAACATTGCTCTCCTTTGGTTACATTCTGGAAATCCATTCACTCACTGATTCATTTGCTGTTGTTGTGATCTGTATCATATCATGGCTGAAACACTTGTTGTTGGAGCTTTACTTTCTGGCTTTGCCAACGTTGTTCTTGACCGGCTCATTTCATCTGAGTTTGTTAACTTGGTGGTGGGCAAGAAGCTGGATCGGAAGCTGGTTGACAGGCTGAAGACTGCTCTCTTGGCTGCCAAAGCTCTGGCTGCTGACGCTGAGCAGAAGCAGTTTGGAAACGAACTCGTCAGGGAGTGGCTTCATAGTCTCAGGGATGCTCTCTACACTGCTGATGACTTGCTGGACCGTGTCCTCATCAAAGCCGAAATTCGCAGCAAGGTACGCACCCGGCTTCCTAGCTTAATTAATTTGTCTGATAGGAAGATGGCGGCCAAGATAGAAGAGGTGGTTAAAAGAATAGAAGATCTTCAGAAACTCAAAGATACTCTTGGTCTTAAAGAGATTCCAACGGGTATCTCCTCATGGAGACCTCCATCCACTTCTCTTGAAAGGGGGATTGTGTACGGCAGGGATGATGACAAACAGGCATTAATCAAGATGCTAAATGACAACAATCATCATAACTTGTCCGCCATCTCTATTGTTGGTATGGGCGGGGTTGGTAAAACTACTTTAGCACAATGCCTCTACAACAATGTGGATTTGATGAAGGGGTTTGATCTGAAAGCATGGATTTGTGTTTCTGAAAATTTTGATGTTGTTGAGACTACCAAGAATCTTATAAAGGAGATCGCTTCCGGTGTTTGTTGTCTTGACGGCTTTAATTTACTTCAACAAGATTTGAAGGAAAAATTGTCAGAAAAGAAGTTCTTCATTGTTTTGGATGATGTTTGGAGTAATGATGGTGACAAGTGGAAAAGTTTTATTACTCCTTTTCAACATGGGAGGAAGGGAAGTACTGTTCTTCTAACTACTCGCAAGGAAAATGTTGGTCAATAGTCCAAAATTATAACTCTTACTTTCTCAATGGTCTCTCAGATGATTATTGCTGGTCTATTTTTGCGGACAATTCATCCTTTCCTGAATCAAATGGGAGTTCAGAACTTGAAGAAATAGGTAAAATGATTGTCAAGAAGTGTGATGGCTTGCCCTTAGCTGCAGAAACACTTGGACGCTTGTTGCGCTCAAAGCATGATGTAGAAGAATGGAATAAAGTACTATCAAGTGACATTTGGGAATTTCCTGTGACAGATAGTAAGATTCTTCCAGCATTGTTAATAAGTTACTATCATCTGCCTGCCTATTTAAAACGATGCTTTGTTTATTGTTCATTGTATCCCAAAGACCATAAATTTGATAAAGATGAATTAATCTTGCTATGGATGGCTGAAGATCTTTTACGAGCACCAAAGAGGAGAGAAACTTTGGAAGAAGTTGGTCGTGAATGTTTTGATGACTTGGCTTGAAGACTATTTTTCAAGCAGGTCGAAAGCAGTGAGAAGTATTTTGTGATGCATGATCTCATGCATGACCTGGCAACTTTTCTTGCTGGAGAATTTTATTGTAGATTATCAGAAGAGCTTGGTGAAAAGGAAGAGATGAGGATTCTGACTAGTCATTTGTCATGCGATTATCCAATCTTTGAAAAACTCTGTTCCTCTAAAAGTATAGAATCTTTGAGGACATTCTTGTTTATCAATAATGCTCAATTTCATGTTAGGAAAGAAAGCACAAGGTTAACATGTGACATATTGTCAAAGAATAAATACTTGAGAGTTTTATCCTTTGATGAACTTTGTGTATTTCCTGATTCAATGGGCAAACTGATCCACTTGCGCTATTTGAATCTCTCTCAGACTGAGATTAAGACATTGCCGGAGTCACTGTGCAAGTTGTGTAATCTACAAACATTAAAGCTAAGATATTGTTCAAAGTTGAGGATGCTACCCAATGGCATGTACAATCTTGTGAATTTGCGGCATCTTGATATATGGGGTACTCATCTAAAAGAAATGCCAAAGGGAATGAGCAAATTGAACCAGTTGCACATTTTAAGCAACTATATTGTAGGCAAGAATGAAGATAGTGGAATCCAAGAGTTAGGAGGGCTTCCAAATCTTCATGGATCATTTGGGATTCAGAAATTGGAGAATGTTATTTATGTCAATCAGGCAAGGAGTGCAAAGATAAGAGATAAGAAGCACATTGACAAATTATGGTTGGAATGGTCTTCAAGTGATGATATGGTTTCTGACACACAAACTGAAAGAGATATACTGGATAACTTGCAACCGCACAATGGCTTGAAAGAGTTGACAATATGGGGATACAGGGGTACAACATTTCCAAATTGGGTGGGGCATTGTTCATACCAAAATATGACTAGTGTATCTCTAGAGTCTTGCAACAATTGCTACTTGCTGCCTTCACTTGGACAGCTGTCATCTCTTCAGTCCCTTCGCATTGATGATTTCGGACAGCTCAAGAGTGTTGGCATGGAGTTTTACAAGAATGAAGGCTATCAACATTCTTCGCCTATTGCACTATTTCCCTCATTGCAGCTTTTGGAGTTTGATAACATGCCATGTTGGGAGGAGTGGTGCTTACCTGACTCAGAAGCTTTTCCTCAGCTTAAGAGCCTTCAAATAAACGATTGTCCAATGTTAAAGGGAGATATGCTTAATAGTGTGCTAATGCGAATCGTTTCTTCCTCGTTGGATGTTTTGAAAGTGCGCAAACTAGAAATACAAGAAGGTCATCAAGGATGGGGTAAAGAGATGACACTTGATGGAGATAGTTTATCATTTAGTGAATGTGAATCTGTGTTGGAGTATGCAATGGTCATCAACCATCTAACTTCCCTCCAAGAAATACACATCTCAGGTTTGTCTGCTATATCCTTTCCAGGAAATTGTTTACCTAAATCATTGCAAAAGCTCACAATCTTGAATTGCAGCAAACTGGAATTCCCCCAGCAACAGCAGCAGAAGTATGATTTGGTAGAGCTACGAATAGAACACAGCTGTGATTCACTGACCTCATTGTTGTTGGTTGCCTTTCCCAATCTCAAGAATCTGGAGATAAGAGGGTGTTCAAATCTGGAATCAGTTTCAATGTCAGGGCCACCACACGCTGCTCTTCAACATCTCACCATCTCTAAATGCCTCAAATTAGTGGCATCTCCGGGAGAAGGACTGGCTGCACCCAACTTGACTCATCTCGATGTTAGCCGGTGCTCAAAGTTAGAGGCATTGCCACTTGACATGAATAGTCTTCTTCCAAGTTTACAGTCTCTTGACATTCGAGCGTGCCCAAACATTTGTAGGTTGCCAGAGGGTGGCTTGCTGCCTAAGTTAAGATCACTTACTGTGGGAGGTTGCGAGCAACAGTTGAGGAGTCTATCATGGATGAGAAACTTGGACACCCTCACTCATCTTACCATTGATGGTTCTAACTGTGAAAGCATCAAGTCATTCCAAGAGGTGGGTTCGCTGTCTCAACTTAACACACTCTGTCTCTTTCACTTTCCAAATCTGGAAACATTGGAGTGCAACGAGCTTCTCTGCCTCACTTCCCTCCAACAATTACATATTTCATTCTGTGACAAGTTGGAGAATATGGCAGGAGAAAAGCTGCCATGTTCTCTGTTACTACTTCAAATTAAAGAGTGTCGTTTGCTAGGAGAACACTGTAAGAAGAAGCATCAACAAATTTGGCCAAAAATTTCCCACATCCCCACCATTCAGGTCAATGGCAACCAAATTTTCTGAATAGAGATTTCTGAGCAGGTAATTCTCTTACCTTCATGTTTGTCATGGTACCACAATTAAATTCATACATGCATAAATTTCCTTTCCTTCAAGTAAAGAAGTTTTCTCTTTCTTTATACAGCATTAACTAGTTTAACTCATATGACAACAACAAAATTTGCATTCTTTTCTTTCACTTATCGGGAAAGCTCTCTATTTGCAATTGTAGCTAAAGAAATATCCTTTGTTACTCTGAGAAACAGTCATTGCTATCTGTAATATTTGTTAACTGGTCTCATATTTTTCAAAAAACAGCATTTGAAGAAGAAGATAAGAACTCCCATGAAAAATAAAATTGAAAGACAGGGAATACCTTTTTTTGGGTATCCAACATTTGAGATTTTTTTTAAACAACTGGACGAATCAAGTTTACTGTTTTTACTATCTTCTGCAGGTAGCTTGTGTACATAGCTAGATGTAATCCTATACCTTTGGCTATATATCTTCATTTTAATTCTAAGTTCATTTGAGGTGGTAATTAAGCTGGATTGATGTGTTGGGAACCAGAAACTGTGTTCTCTGATCTTGCCTTCATGTTATTGAAAAGCAAAGACATGATGGAGAAATTTGGAGTGACACTTATTATTGAAAAGCTTTTCTTGTTATCGGTATATTTCTCTATTCCTCTCTATACTTTTATTTTTGCTTTTTTCAGAGAGAAAAAAACTAAATGATAGCTTGATTTGTGCAAGAAAAGAGTGATAAAATGGTGTTTCTGTCTTTGCCAATTCTTTATGATCCGAGAGTCTTGTGTTGCAAGATTCATGTAAGATGGTAAAAGGAATCAGCATGCACAAGGTGTATAAGCTTTAAAAATAGAAGGATCAAGTTATTGCTGTGTAATCTATTTTTTCCATAGATTGAATCATTTGATTAAATGAATAGTATAGATGCCTATAATAAGATATCTCTAATACTAAGAGAAAGGTTCTGTAATAATAACTATTTTTTCCTTTCTAGATTTGGAGACTTTGTCAAACAGATTTCCCAAGGTGACAACTAATGCCGTCAAAGAATATGATTCCCACATTTAAAGATGACAATCCTGTACCTGAAATAGTCATTAGAAGGTGAAGTTGTAGAGATGCCATCAGACAACAATTTCATTCCTATCAACTTCACTCATTGATCTTTATCTGGTATGTGTAGTTTGTACCTATATTAAGCTGCATAAGATCGGAATAAATAATATTATTCTCACATATGGGATTCAAATTATTCAATAAGAAGTATTGACATAGAATATTTGATCTGTTGGGACTTAATTAAAGAGGATAGCTACAAATATATAGGGTTATTGTCATGTAAAGTCAGTGTATTATGTTTATTGAGTTTTTTTTATAACTGCTCTAGTTCTGCTTTGAGTTCCTGTTTTTGAGATGTCATTTCTTTTCACTGCTGATTCAAAAATCAAACCAATGATCCAAAGTTGTGTTCATGAGGTTTTCACATAATTGCATTACTAAAAAGAGTACAAAAATAAACAAGAAAAGAGAGAATGTAGAACAATAAGTGTGTGTGTGGCTTTTGTGATGACAAACACTTTGAGTCTTGAAATGTTTTTAATTTGTGTTTCAGGAGATACATTGAGGATTAAGCGGCAATTGCCATGAGAGAATTGCAGTTCTGGGTTGGATCTTGAATGGCAGTTTCAGTCAAAACAAGCAACAGAAATGCAGTCATTTTCCACATTTACTTTTGTTTTTTCAAAGAAAAATAAGATAGAAGATTACTGTAAAATCCCTATAATACCCTTACTCATCTTTTTCTCAAACCAAACTTTAACCCTAACTTCCTAAATTACCAACACACACCCACTCCCCCAAATCAGAGAAGAGTGAGGATTGGGAAGAAGAAGAGAGAGTCACGGATCAGGAAGAGAGAAGGAGAAGGAGATCGAAATAGGGAATGAGGGAAGGAGAAAGGAAGAAGTGCGAGAGAGGAGGTGCTGTCCCGCCGTCCTCGCCGTCGCCCCTGGAGACCGTCCCTGCCGCAGCCGGAGCTTCCACTGCCGTCGTCGAGGACTCCATCGCCGCCACGAGAAGCCACCGCATGTGGAAGAGAAAGACGTGACACAGAAAAGAGGAAGGGGACGACATCTCGTTGCCGCCACGCCTTGTCGCCGCCGCTAAAAGGGGAGCTCCGTCGTCGCCGTCGCGGCTACGGGTATGGGGCTTTGAAGAAGGAGAGAGGAGCTCGCAGAGGAGAGAGAAACGCAATGGCCAGAGAGAGGAAAGTCTTGCGAGGAGGCGGGAGCTGGTATGCTTCCGCTGTTGCTGCAGGCTGCGCCACCGCGCCTCTGGTCGCCGGGAACCGCGCTGACGTCATCGGAAGCCACCGCCGGAAACTCTGCAAGTTTGCCCTAGCTCCGCTTTATTTCTGCCGGTTTGTCCTTGCCGGTGAGGATCACCGGAGCTGCTGATGCTCCATCCTCTTGTTTCTTTTGGTAAGACTAATATTGTTTTGCCTTGTCTTGCCGTAAAACTCTATTATTCACTTTAAACCACCGTAGGCTGTTGGATTCGCTGTTGCCCCTTGCTACTAGGGCTGTTGATGATGTTACTGTAGTGAGAATTGAAGTTATTGCCACTATCTCAATCCAAATACTGCGTAGTTTCGTACCCTTTAATTCGACGGTATGGGTTTGGTCTCTTGGGTCCGGTAGGACTATGTGAGTAGGCTTTATATTTATAATCGTTAAGCTTTTGGTTTATGCTATTATGAGTTTTTAATTATATTTATAAAACTATTATCAAAAAACTTTGATCTGATTAGAATAATTGATTTATTATAGCTAAATAATTATTTTTATGAAATTCATACTTTAGAAATTTTACACAAGACTATATATATGTTTGATAAAGTTTTATATTATTTTAGAATATTAATTTTATTCGAATATATATTTTTGAAATATTAAAGTATTTGTTGGCATTCATTTTAAAATTATGAAATATGTTTTTATGATTGAGAAAATATTATTTGAAAAGATTTCTGATAAGAAAGTATTATCTGACTGATTTGATTCGATACCTTATATATTTGAGAGATTAAAGATTTATTGTATTTGAACTATATGTTTTGAAGTGTTGCTAGCCTAACGTGTAGGCCACATGTTAGATCTGTTATTCTGTTAGGACACACAAGAGGAAAGGGCTACCCATAGAGGTGGAGCCGCTCATATGTGGACTTTTGATTTGATTTCTCTATGAGAACTTCCTTATTGATTCACCTATTATTATCAACTATTACTTTCTAATTAATATTACTTTGATAATAATATTTATATGGTCTCATGCCGATTATAGATGTATTGTCTAGTCACTGAATATTTGACTATGTAAGACTTTCTATTCAAGAGTAACTGCAATGAGTACCTATTCTTTGTCGAATTCCTAGAAGTATATGCTCCATATGTCACAGGCAGGATCCAACCATTCTTAGTTATTTAAATTTTTTTGTTAAAAATATATAATTATTTATTTTAGAACTTGTAAAATATTTGTAACTTGCTTATTTAGCTTATATTTGAGTATGTTAAGCTTGCTGTAGGATTATTTTCTTGAGCGCCGGTCATGACTCATTTTGGATCGTGACAATTACCGATGTTATTATGAATATTACATATCCTTTTATCTCATCATCCAAAAAGAGAACTACATGACCTCAATACCATACTTTTGCAATGACAAGCAATGAGTGTGAGCTAAATAGAAGCTAAATAACTCAAATAAATACACAGAATACTGCTGAATGATTGGAAGGAGCATATCTTTCATCGCAAATTAAAGAACTGCTGTGTGATGTGATGTAGATTTGAGCAAATCTTTAGACTGCCTTTGCCATGTGTGTTGTTCAACTATCTGTGGTGAGAATATTGATATGAATTTTTTCCGCCTGAAATGATCTCTACTAGGGATATATTATTGAAAAGCAAGCATAGGGATTGAAAATGTGACCTTTGTTCATCAGCATCAACATTGCCACAAGCTCATTCTAGTACAAGTCTAAGCCTACCACTATAGCAAAATCATTTCCACAAGTAATCTGCAAAGGACCTGCAATTATCAAGCATCAGGACCTTAACCAGTTCTAATTTGACTGCTCAAAGAATTGTATCAACTATGCAATCATTTAGCTTCGTTGTTACTTGCTTGGAAAATTAAATTGTCTCATGTAATTTAAAATAGAGTAAATAGCCATTTTGATTGTCAACAATTTCTGATTTTGACAAAAAATAGTCTCAATAGATAGTAATGACAAAATGACTAAAAAATATATTCTATTTGACAACATGATTCAAGTGCTAATTTGCTAAAGGAGTCGCCAACATAGCATATTAGTTGTTGACTAGGAATATCATTTCTCTAGTGTAAAAAGGAAAAAAAATATTATTTATACATGTGAATACTGAATAGGTATTTCACATTCTTCTATCACATTTAAATTTAATAATCATTTCAATTATTTGCTTATTTAAATGTTTCAACTATTCAGCTATTTATTAAAATATTAGCTGGGTTGTGAAAACAGTCTGAAACCGTCCTCAAGTTGCAATTTTAATTTGTTGCATCTCTTGGAATTAAAAACACAGAAGAGTAACCTTGAAGGCATCTACCACTTGAAGTCAATGTCTATGCTATATTGCCAAATGCCAACATATTTTAATCTCATACTATCCATTATTGTTATTAACAATGATATGCATTGATATCATATGATGATGATCCTATATTAAATTATATAGTTAATTAATTTCCACAAAGACTAGTTTCGGTTGGTCACCCTTTTTGTTATTTGAATATTGTGTTTCAACTTTCAAAGAAGAATATAGAAATGAAGTATATTCTCGCTTATATGCCTTTTATTATTGTTGAATACCTAGCAAGCAGTATTGCAATATTGCTCTCTCTTCCTTACATTCTGAGAATCCAATCACGCACTGATTCATTTGCTGTTGTTGTGATCTGTATCATATCATGGCTGAAGCACTTGTTGTTGGAGCTTTAGTTTCTGGCTCCATCAGCCTTGTTCTTAACAGGCTCATTTCACCTGAGTTTGTCAACTCGTTGGTGAGCAAGAAGCTGGACCGAAAGTTGGTTGAGAGGCTCAAGACTGCTCTCTTGGCTGCAGAAGCTCTGGCCGCTGACGCCGAGCAGAAGCAGTTTGGAAACGATCGTGTGAGGAAATGGCTTGATAGTCTCAGGGATGCTCTCTACACTGCTGAGGACTTGCTGGACCGTGTCTTCATCAAAGCTCAAATTCGCAAAAAGGTAAGCGTTCGCCCTTCTCTACGCCTTAATTTATCTGTTAGGAAGATGGTGACTAAGATAAACGAGGTGGTTAAAAGAATAGAAGATCTTCAGAAACTTAAAGATAGCCTTAGTCTCAAAGAGATTCCAACGGGTAGCTCCTCATGGAAACCTCCATCCACTTCTCTTGTGAAGGGGAATGTGTTCGGCAGGGATGGTGACCAACAGGCACTAATCAAGATGATCAATGACAACAATGATCATAACTTGTCCGTCATCTCTATTGTTGGTATGGGCGGGGTTGGTAAAACTACTTTAGCACAATGCCTGTACAACAACAAGGATTTGATGGATGAGGTTGATCTGAAAGCATGGATTTGTGTTTCTGAAAATTTTGATGTTGTTGAGACTACAAAGAATGTTATAAAGGGGATCTCTTCGGGTGTTTGTAGTCTTGACATCAGCTTTGATTTACTTCAACAACATTTGAAGGACAAATTGTCAGAAAAGAAGTTCTTTATTGTTTTGGACGATGTTTGGAGTGAAGATGCTGACAAGTGGAATAGTTTTATCATCCCTTTTCAACATGGGAGAAAAGGAAGCACTATTCTTCTAACTACCCGCATGGTAAATGTTGGTCCGACCGTCCAAAATTATAGCTCGTACTCTCTCGAGGGACTGTCAAATGATTATTGTTGGTCTATTTTTGCGGGCAATGCATCCTTTCCTGAATCAAATGGGAGCTCAGAACTGGAAGGAATAGGTAGAAAGATTGTGGAGAGGTGTGATGGCTTGCCGTTAGCTGCAGAAACACTTGGACGCTTGTTGCACTTAGAGCGTCGTGTTGATGAATGGAATAAAATACTATCGAGTGACATTTGGGAATTTCCTATGACAGACAGTAAGATCGTTCCAGCATTGTTAATAAGTTACTATCATCTGCCTGCTCATTTAAAACGTTGCTTTGTTTATTGTTCATTGTATCCCAAAGATTATCAACTTGATAAAGATGAATTAATCTTGCTGTGGATGGCTGAAGATCTTTTACAACCGCCAAGGAGGGGACAGACTCTAGAGGAAGTTGGTTGTGAGTGTTTTGAGGGCTTGGTTTCAAGACTATTCTTCAAGCAGGTCGAGAACGATGACGAGAAGTATTTTCTGATGCATGATCTCATGCATGACTTGGCAACTTTTCTTGCTGGAGATCTTTATTGTAAATTTGGTGAAAAAGAAGCGATGAGTATTCTAACTCGTCATTTGTCATACAATCATTCAATCCCTGAGAAAACATGCTCCTCTAGTAAAATAGAATCTTTGAGGACATTATTGTATATCAATGATTGGTCTTATTACGAGAAAGCACCCGCAACGTTACCATGTGACTTATTGTCAAAGAATAAATACTTGAGAGTTTTGTCATTTGGTACACCCAATATATTTCCTGATTCAATAACTAAAAAATTGATCCAATTGCGCTATTTGTATCTTTCTGGGAGCGATATTGAGGTATTGCCGCAGTCATTATGCAATTTGTTTAATCTGCAAACATTAAAGCTAAAACATTGTCGAAAGCTGACTATGCTGCCCAATGGCATGTATAAGCTTGTGAATTTGCGGCATCTTGATATAAGGGGTACTCCTCTGAAAGAAATGCCAAAAGGAATGGGCCAATTAGAACAGTTGCACATTTTAAGCAACTTCGTGGTGGGAAAGCAAGAAGACAATAGAATGGAAGAGTTAGGAGGGCTTTTAAATCTTCATGGATCACTTGAGATTGAGAAATTGGAGAATGTGGTTGATGGCAATGAGGCAAGGAGTGCAAGGATAATAGATAAGAAGCACATTGATGAGTTATTGTTGGAATGGTCTTCAAGTGATGATATGGTTTCAAACACACATACTAATGAACAAGATATACTCCACAACTTGCAACCGGACACTGGCTTGAAGGAGTTGAAAATCAAGGGCTACAAAGGGAAAATGTTTCCAGACTGGATTGGGCATTCCTTGTACCAAAACATGACAAGTGTATCTCTAGAATATTGCTGGAATTGCTGCGTGCTGCCTTCACTTGGACAGCTGCCATCTCTCAAGTCCCTGAGCATCAGAAGTTTTGTTCAACTGAGGAGCATGGGCAAGGAGTTTTACAAGAATGAAGGCCATCAACATTCTTCGCCTATTGCACCGTTTCCCTCACTGGAGCGTTTGGAGTTTCATAACATGGCATGTTGGGAGGAGTGGCAGTTACCTGACTCAGAAGCCTTTCCTCAGCTTAAGAGCCTTCAAATAAGAGATTGTCCAATGTTAAAGGGTGACATGCTTAATCAGGTATTGATGAGAATCGTTTCTTCCTCATCGGATGTTTCCAAAGTGCGCCAACTGGAAATACAAGAAGATGGTGAAAGATGGTATAAAAAGATGAGACTTGATGGGGATATGTTATCAATTAGGGGATTTGAATGTGTGGTGGAGTGTGCATTTAAGGCAAGGATCATCCACCATCTAACTTCCCTCCAAGAAATACACCTCTCATCGTGTTCATCTGTTGTATCCTTGGGGGGCAATTGTTTACCCAAATCTTTGCAAAAGCTCACAATCTTTTATTTCCGCCAAATTGAATTACTCCAGCAACAACACAAGTATGATTTGGTACATCTACAAATATATAAAAGCTGTGATTCACTGACCTCATTGTCGTTGGATGCCTTTCCCAAACTCAAGAATCTCGAGATAAGTGAGTGTAAGAATCTGGAATCAGTTTCAATGTCAGAGTCACCACATGCTGCTCTTCAATATCTCAGGGTCAAAAATTGCGACAAGTTGGAGGCATTGCCACATGGCATTCCAAATTTACAGTATCTTGACATACAAGGTTGCCCAAACATTTGTAGGTTGCCAGAGGGAAGTTTTCCGGCTAACCTGAAAGAGCTTAGGGTAGGAGAATGCGAGGAACAAGTGAGGGGTGTATCATGGTTGGGCAACTTGGACAACCTCACTCATCTTTTCATTGATGGTTCTAACTGTGAGAGCATAATAAAATCATACCCAGAGGTGGGTTGGCTGCCTCGCCTTCCCTCCCTTACCATTCTTCAGATAAGCTGGTTTGATAATCTGGAGACATTGAAGTGCAGCGAGCTTCTCCGCCTCACCTCCCTCCAACAACTACATATTTCTTACTGTCCAAAGCTGAAGAATATGGAAGGAGAAAAGCTGCCTCCCTCTCTCTTAATACTGCTAATTGACGACTGTGATTTGCTGGGCGTACACTGCAAGAACAAGCATCAACAAATTTGGTCCAAAATTTCCCACATTCCCACCATTCAAGTCGATGGCAAGCAAATTTTCTGAGTAGAGGTTTCTGAGCAGGTAATTCTCTAACCTTCATATTTGTCATGCTACCACAATTAAATTCACACATGCATAAATTTTCTTTTTCCATCAAGTCAATTTTTTTCTCTTTCTATAAACAACATTAACCACTTGAACTCATATGCCAACTGGAAAATTTGCATTCTTTTCTTTCGTTTATCGGGAAAGCTCTCAGTTTGCAGTTCTAGTTAAAGAAATATCCTTTATTACTCTAGGAAACAGTCATTGTTATCTGTAATACTTGTTAACTCTCATATTTTATTCAAAAAATCGCATTTAAAAAAAATCGTATTTTTTGTGTATCCAACAGTTGGAAGTTTATTTTTAAACAAATAGATGTATCAAATTTAATATTTTTACAATCTTCTGCAGGTAGCTTGTGCACATATCGAGATGTAATCCTATACATTGGCTATACATCATTTAATTCTAAGTTCATTTGAGGTGGTAATTAAGCTGGATTCATGTATTGGGAAACAGAAACTTTGTTTTCTGATTTTGGCTTCAAGTTATTGTGGCACTCATTATTGAAAAGCTTTGATTGTTGTTGGTATATTTCTCTATTCCCCTCTATAATTTTCTTTCTTTTTTGCTTTTTGCACAGAGAAAAAATAAATCATAACTTGATTTGTGGAAAGAAGAGAGTTATAAAATTGTGTTTCTGTCTTTGTCAATTCTTTATGATCATGGAGTTGCTGTTGTTGCAAGATTCATGTGGGATAGTGAAAGGAATCAGCATGCATAAAGTGTATAATTTTTTTGCCCATAGATTGAATCTTACATAAAATAAATAGTAGTAGATATGCCTATAATAAGCTATTTCTAATACCATGAAAAGGTCTTGTAATAATAACTATTTCTTTCTTTTTGGATTTGGGCACGTTATCAAACAGATTTCCCAAGGTGATGAAGGTATGTAGCTAAGGCGATCAAGACTCAAAGAATATGCTTTCCACATTTAAAGATGACAATCCTGTACCTGAAATAGTCATTAGAAGGAGAAGTTATAGTGATGCCATCAGACAACAATTTCATTCCTGTCAACTTCACTCAATGGTGAGTGCAGTTTGTACATATATCAAACCAATGAGTGTCATTTCTTTTCACCATTGACTCTAAAATCAAACCAATTATCCAACATTGTGTTCATGAGGTTTTGACATGATTGTCTGTGTGGCTTTTTGTGATGACAAACACTTCAAGTCTTGAAATATTTTTTAATTTGTGTTTCAGGAAGTACATATTCAGGTTTGGTAACCATATCTAAATTATCTTCATTCAATCCAAAGTTCATCAAAAGAGGTCCTCTGTAATTTTAGCTTCAGGTTGGTATAGTTACTTCTTTCCTCTGTACAATTTACTTTTCCTATTTTTGTTGGAGTAAGAAAAAAAGATGATGATGATAGCTTGGTTTGAGAAGGAATTAGTTATATGTAGTTCAGGGAAAGATGGTATTTCTACCTTTTCCATGTTTAATGTATATACTAAACTAAATGCACTATAAATATCAATTTAATTTTGGTTCTTCAACTGCTCCCAAAGCTGTTACAATGCCAAAACCGCAAATGAGTGGTGGAGCTTGTAAATTTAAACAAAAAGATGTATCATATCTAATTTATTCAAGTTTATTACATGAATTTATAAAGACATCTGTAATGTCATTATTCATTAATAAAATCTGTTATCAAAGACAATCTTGATAAACTTTCTCCTTGTTGAAAAAAAATTATTAAGTCTGGGCTTTGAGTGTTTGATGGCTAGTCGATTCTGCTGAGAATGTCGAGCTTACTAGCTCTGCTTTTGAAAATTATGTGAGTTCTTAAATTTTACATCTAGTCTAATAATTGACTGCTTTTTGTTCAAACATTTCATGAGCAGGATCATACTTTTACAAAATTGACAATTTTAAATTTTACGATTTGTTATGATACTCGAATAATATGCACTTTGGTATGGATTAATTTTGACAAAATGGACCTCAATTTTCGTTACCATATTGTTACTGGAATGATATCTTTTTTTTTTCTTTTTGGGTTGATTATGCAGTCACTATAAATCTGCAGTTGGGGAGTGGTTCAATCTTGGATTGGGCTAAAATTTTGACAGCAAGTTCTAGATGTACTTTTTCATTCTGAATGGTTGGACGATTAAGATAAGATTTGGAGGGTGAGATATGGCTTGCATGCGCAAAGTAGCTCTGGTTTTGTGAATTTTTCATCTTTTTTGTTTTAGTGTTTGGTTGTTTTGACTTAATCTAAACATGATTTGTGCACTTATTTAGGATTCTCTTGTATCCTTACTTGATTATAGTGGTACTTCATTTTTTGTCTGAATGACCCGTGGTTTTTATCTCTCACATTAAGAGAGTTTTCCACGTTAAAAATTTGGTGTTCTGTCCCTATTTTTATTTTTCTGGTTTTTGTTGTTCTATCGCCGCCACTGTTTTGTGTATTGATATGCCAATTATTCTCTCAAACAGGTATTCCAATTGACGAGGTATTTGCCAAATCAATGCTTTTTCTGTTTCTAAAATTTAAAATTTTTGCTTTCTAAATTGTAATATTTGGCATTTGTGTCCTTTTGCAACAGAAAAAGTACTTCTTTTTCAAAAAAGAAGAAAGAAAGTACTTACACAATTTTATATGAGACACTATTTATATATTCATGAGATTTCATATGAATAAATATAATAAGGATTTAACTAACTTTTGCCCTAAGGGCACATTTTAAAAATACAATAATAGAAACTTTTAATGTTTTAGAAATCATAAAAAAAGTTAATTTTTGTAATAACTTTTATAAAGCTTTTCCTTTTATGGTATGCTTAACCTATTCCCTTAGGGCACAAGTCAGCAAAACCCATATATTATGAATTGAGTTTTATCGGATTTTTAACACAGGACTTGAAAAATGATATGGAAAGTAGGAAATAGTAAGGATAACATGTCAGTGATGATTCAAAATTTGTTATCAACTATTAAGCTTGTCATGTTCTGTGACTTTGATGTCAAACATTATATCTATAACCCACACGAGATTAATACAAGTTTTACCATAAAAATTATATTTCTTTCCAAAGATGAGGAATTCATATTAATTAATTATGCAAATAAATAGATAAATAAGTAAGCCGAATGAACTGAAATGGGAATTCTCATTCCAGAAGTCATGTCAAATCAAATCGAATATTACACACGGCTCCACCTCTAAGGGTAGCCCTTTCCTCTAACGTGCCCGTACGGTATAACAGATCCAACGTGTGGCCTACACGTTAGGCTAGCAACACCCCTGCTAGCTGAGGTCTGAGATAGATGCATCTAGGTTAACGTCATAACCGCCGTTAACTACAGTTTTCTAGTCAGTCTCCCAAACCAATCTAAACCAAATCACTTATAAAAGTCTCTAATGCTTATAACATGCTACTAAATTCCATATCAAATCAAATATATATAAGATTGCATACTAAAATTTAATTAAAATTCAATAAAGTCAAATAAGAAAACATGTATGCTTTACAAAATATATAAATATCATCTCGTGTGTATTTTTATAAAATTATAAGTTTCACAAATCAATATTTATTTCAAAAATCACACTAATCAAATATTTTCAAACTACAAAAATAATGATTCAACATAAATATTGATAATAATATATTTAAAAACAATTATAGACATAATATTCACTCACAACTTGATTCCAAAGAACCGAAAGCAACTCTCCGTGCGTCAACGAGCTACCAAATGATGTCCAATAACTCTACAACTCTAAAAATATGACAATAACGATATTTGTGAGCTACTAATATTGTCAATTAACATAACCTTACTCACTTTTACAAAAGCCCCAAATTTTCTAACCTAATAACCCTAATTTCGGATTTTGCTATACCCACAAGTATAGGAATGCTAAAAATTTGAGATATACCTAATTATTGAGTCAAAGAGTTACCTTGAAATCTTAATAATAACGGGAACTCAAAAGTTGAAACTCCATGATTTAGGGTTGTGTTAAATAAAATTTGAATGAATAAAATAGAGAAGAGAAGGAGAAGGAAGTAAAATGAAAAAGGTTTGATTACTCTGTTGGTCCCTATAGTTTCGCGAAATTTTCAATTAGGTTCCTATACTTTTTTTCCTTTTAATTGGGTCCCTGCACCTATTTTTTTTCAATTAGGTCCCTACCATGACCAAACAATTAGATTTAACGGAATATTCCGTTCCTAAGTTAAAGATTCTGTAACTTTATGTGAAATTCCCAATTCTCTTTCACTCATATTTTTCTGAAACCCCATTTTACCCTCCCACACTTACAAACTGTTCCTTCTCTTCTCTTCTGCCAAACTTAAAGAAGAAACTCGTTCACATTCATTGCTTGCCAACTAGCTCTGCTGCCGAGATCAACCCTACCGGAATATTGCTGGAGGGTAACACGTCTCTAGCATCACTACCATCGTCGTAGGCATTGCTTCTACCTCTAGGTAAGACAATGCTCAACCTTTCAGTCGTTGAAGGGTTTTAAAATTTTTTCACCTGGGAAAATTTGTCATATTGTTTATTAGAGGTTCCTTTTTGTTTCCGAAATTGTTTCAAGGGGGATTTATGGCATTATTTTTTTTAGTATGCAGTTATGGGTGATTCGGATTTCAGTATCGAAATCCACCATGGTGGCCAATTTGTTGACAGTGGACAACGATTAGAGTATTTAGGAGGAATGGTTGTAGAGGGTTTACATTTTGAGGTTGATGAATGGTCATTGCAAGAGATTGTCAGTCAGCTAAAGCAACTAGGGTATAAGGGTTTCGCTTGGGTCTGGTACAAGGAACCTGGGAAGGAATTGAAGTCAGGTCTTAGAGAGTTGAAGTCCGATGGGGATGCGATGAGAATGGCTAGGTCACTGGTGTCAAATTCCTGCAAACATTGCGAGGTATATGTTGCCGATGGAGCCAGAGAAAGTAACGGGATTGAAATCACTTCAACTAATGCTGATTATGTGCCAGAGGAAGGTGAAGACAGAGCTGATGATAATGGGTTGCTAGAGGTTGAAGTGGATGTTGAGTCAGAGCCTTCTACTGAAGAAGATGTATTTGATGATAGTGCTGATGATGGTGACCATGAGGATAACTTTGGGTTTGAGGTGGAGGATAATGATCCACCATCAAATGCATTTGGGGGATTTACTGGCCCACTAAATAATGAGGAAACTACAGCAGCTGGAACAGCTGAAGATGATGAAGGTTTAAGGGAGGGTGATGAGCAAGTTGGGGGCATATCTGATGGATATGAGACTGATGACATAGACAGTTATGAGGGAGACTCTGATGATATGATAAAAAAGAAGAGGTTCCCTAAATACAATGAGGCAGAGATGAACAGAGAGTATGAATTTCAGGTGGGGCTGGAATTTAAATCACTTAGTCAATTCAAAGAGGCTGTTAAAGAGCATGCCCTATTGAATGGTAGGGACATTAGGTTTCGAAAAAATGATAAGGTGAGGTGTAGAGTTGTTTGCAAAGGAAGAAAGGGAAAGTGCAAGTGGGTTTGTTTTGCGAGTAAGGTCGGGGGTTCTAACTGTTTCTGGATCAAGACTTTGTATAGAAAGCATACATGTGGAAGGAACTATAGCGGAAGGCTTGCATCAAGTAGTTGGATCTCAAAGAAGATTGCAAACAACATCAGTAGAGGGGAGGAGATGAAGCTTGCGACAGTTATTCAGATTATCCAAGACAAATACATGGCCAATATCAGTGTTGGTAAGGCTTACTGGGCAAGGAGGAAGGCAAGAGAAGAGGTACATGGGAGGGCAATCCAACAGTATGCTAAACTAAGGGATTACTGTGCAGAGATACTTAGGGCAAATTCAGGATCTAGTATGAGCATATTGGTTGATAGGCCTTCTATTACGCACCAGCCCCGATTTATGAGAATGTACATGTGCCTTGATGCAGTCAAGAAAGGCTTCTTGGCGGGGTGTAAACCTATTATTGGCGTGGATGGATGTCACTTGAAGGGCGACCATGGACAGCATAGTACAGTAGTTTAATGCAGGAAGCATAATCTATATATAATACCAATGAGAAGTGAAAAGTTTAGCAACTAATGTTTATTATAGTTAATACCAAGTGAAATTACCACATTACAATGTACAAAGGATCCAATCTCTCATACCATACCAAAACCTCAGAATTACAAGCTTACAACACATGACACCCTTTTAAACCAAAATAGTTTTACATTGCAACATCAATAGCTCTATGTTGCAATGGATTGTTCTTAGAACTAATCTTGGACAATGATGATGCTGATTTGAACCTCTTAGTCCTCATTCTGGGTTGGATCTTGGATGGCAGTTTCAGTCAAAACAAGCAACAGAAATGCAGTCATTTTCCACATTTACTTTTGTTTTTTCAAAGAAAAAATAAGATAGAAGATTACTGATGTTATTATGAATATTACACATCCTTTTATCTCATCATCCAGAAAGAGAACTACATGAACTCAATACTATACTTTTGCAATGTTTTAAAGAGATGCCTTTGATTTGATATATCTTTCAGTGACAAGCAATGACTGTGAGCTAAATAGAAGCTAAATAACTCAAATAAATACACATAGAGTAATGCTGAATGATTGGAAGGAGCAAATCTTTCATCGCAAATTAAAGAACTGCTATGTGATGTGATGTAGATTTGAGCAAATCTTTAGACTGCCTTTGCCATGCATGTTGTTCAACTGGCAAATATGTGGTGAGAATATTGATATGATTTTTTTTTTCCCCTGAAATGATCTCTACCAGGGATATATTATTGAAAAGTAAGCATAATGGATTATGTTAACCTTATTCATGTATTAGAGTATCAATTAAACACTGAATTTCTGTATAATTGAACTGCACTTGTATTTTAAACATTTTATTGGCTAGTAATGTAGTGTTGCTACAGAGAATAGGGATTGAAAATGTGGCCTTTGTTCATCACCATCTGCATCAACATTGCCACAAGCTCATTCTAGTACAAGTTTAAGCCTACCACTAGCAAAATCATTTACACAAGTAATCTGCAAAGGACCTGCAATTATCAAGCATCATGACCTTAACCAGTTCTAATCTGACTGCTCAAAGAATTGCATCAACTATGCAATCATTTCCAGAAATTTTAATATAAAGGGCCGAATTTTAGATTATTTTTTTCATTCCATAAAAATAATTAACATATAGTTATTAGAGTTAATTTTTTAAAATATTTATCAATATATATATATATAATTATAAATTTTTTTCATAATTTTATTTTTAATATTACATAAAAGAAATATAACAATATCAATAGTACATTATAAAATACCAATAAGTTATAGCGTGTTTAATTAGTTAAAAATGATCACATATCTTATTAATTAAAATTAATTTTTTAAAAAATTTGAAAATAAATTATAAATTATTAATTGTTTGAAAGACACAGTACCCTTATAGAATACAAGATATAAGATATCTTTACAAAAAAAAATTTTAACAACGTAAATTTAGAAGAAAAATGAGAATTTTTTTATAAGAAAAGAATATTTAAAGTACATAATGTGATTATTAAAATATAACTACATAAGTTATTATTAATATAATAATATAAATGTTAAATATGTTAATATAAAAAAATAAATGATTTTTTTAAAAATAAATATAAAGATTATTATATAAAAATTAATTTAAAAAGTACAAAGACTTGAGTGATATGATATTAAATTAGTTAAGTAAAAAATATTAGTTAATTAAATAATTAAGACATAAATCTATCGCATAATAGAAAAAATACATATAAAATTATTAAATTACATAATATTTTTTATTTTTTAAATACATATCTCATGTATAAATATACTTTTTTAAAATTTTGGGGAGTCGAGGCCACTACTCATCCCCTCTAAATCCGTCCCTACTTGCTTGAAAAATTAAATTGTTTCATAAAATTTAAAATAGAGTAAATAGCCAATTTAATTGTCAAAAAAATATGTTCTATTTGACAAAATGATTCAAGTGCTTATTTGCTAACGGAGTGGCCAACATAGCATATTAGTTGTTGACTAGGAATATCATTTCTCTAGTAAAAAAGAAAAAATATTTATACATGTGAATACTGAATAGGTATTTCACACTCTTCCATCAGATTCAAATTTAATAATCATTTCAATTATTTGCCTATTTAAATGTTTCAACTATTCATTCTAGAATTAAAATATTAGAGACCCGTACTAGCTATTAGCTGGGTTGTGCAAAAAGTCGTAAACCTTCCTCAAGTTGCAATTTTAATTTGTTGCATCTCTCGGAATTAAAAACACAGAAGAGTAACCTTCAAGGCAGCTACCACCTGAAGTCAATGTCAACATATTTTAACCTCACACTATCCATTATTGTTATTAATAATAATATGCATTGATATCATATGATGTTGAGTTAATATTCAAATTGGTCCCGAAAATTTGAATCCGACTCAATTTAGTCCTCAAAATTTCAATTGACTTTAATTATACTCTGAAATTTTGATCTATGCCTCAATTTGATCCTTACGTCGTTTTCCGTCACCGAAAAGTTGACCTAGCAATTTTGGTTGACAACTAGCACCATAGCAGTGAGATGATCTGGCAAAATGTTTGAAGGAATCAATTTAATCCTTAAAAATTTTAAATAAAACCTAGTAGCCCCAATTTTCCTAAATCACAAGAGTGTCACCAAGAGTTGAGAAAAATGTTGGGGAGCAGCAGTCAAGGCTCATGTAGCTCTAGTAGAGCTCATTTGCATGGTAGCTAGATGAAGAACGCACACTGTGACAGAGGTGGAAAGGTTTCGCATTAGTGCGGTTATGGGTTGCATCCTATTTTTCGGTGGTCTGGGACGGATTCCAATCCATAAAGACCATTTTATGGATGCCCTAACTATAATGTGAGCTGGTTGAATTGTTGCAAGTTGATTGTGTGTCTTATTTCTCAAATTCCTGTTGGTTTTGTAGTTGTTCTTCCTCTCAATTTTTTTTGGATTTTTGGTGTTGTAGACTACTGGTAAGAAATGGTGCGACTTTTTTAAATAGGCAGATGTTGAAGAAGAAGTCATAGTTGGTAGAAATGAAAGTTCAGTTAGTGAAGACCATTGAAAAATATCTCTGGGATAAAAAATTAGTGCAGTTGAAGGTGAAATTAGAATATTAAAAATGTGAAATATTATGTTGTCTGTGTTTGTTATAATTTTTGGATTTGTGATTGTAGCTTATGGATTAGGTGGGATGAAATATATGTAATTGTGATATCAGTTATGTGAATGAAGCATTGTTATATATTTGATGAAAAAATAAAAATGAAATTTTATGTTCTCTAGGTAATGATATATCCTATAAAAATTCTTTAAAACTGAGATTATATAAAAGAGGAGGTATAACTTATGATCAAATCTATTTATTCTTAATATATAAAAGTAGATACATAAGTTTATCCACATTATTTTTAAGACATTTATTTCCTCCTACTAATGTCATGTCAACAATATCGCTTACTTGGCAAACTTTTAGAATCAACCACTCAATTCTTGTCAGATCAATTATTATTTCCAAATCAGCAAAAAAATAAAATATACAAATAAAAAACTAAAAAATATAATACAATAAATTTGTAACCTATAAATACATTGAATTCATATTCCTATATTTATTATATCTTACCGTTATAAACAATACAATAAATTTATAACCCCAACAATTAATTTATTAATTTTTATAAATAACTCACTAAAGTTAATAAATATCCATATTACAAATGTCATAATAATATTATTAATTATAATAAATTTTACGTTATAAGTATTCAAATTTCATACTATTTAAACTACTTATATAAATCTCTTATCACTATTCCTTCAAATAACATCAAATTTAGCATAAAAAATTTATTTTCGAACTACACATCTCAAACTTACTCAATAGAGCATCATTCTTTCAGAGCAGAATGATTAGAAATCGAATAACTATCAAAGATCTAATGGCCATGCAATGAGAATCTAATGATCAGGTTTGACAAAAAAAAACTCACAACATGTATTATACATTCATACTTACTCAAATACCATATACCTAATGATAACATAAATTGAATATTAGAATAAAAAAATATCTTCATAATGTTAGCAACTATAAACGAAATTGATGATAAATTTGGATAGAACTATGTTGAATGTAAAAAGTGTCAGAAATAAGCATATAAAAAAAGAAACAACTACATTTATGGCACATATAATCAAACACCACAATATCCAACAATAAAGTAACTCTATATACTTTTCATAATCTCATCTATCAAATTATTAGTTACTAACCCAATACTTATTTTAGGTTCAGAATTCAATTAAAGGTTTTAGATCAAAGTGTTACAACAACTTTTATACTATTTGATGGCGAAGTAAAAAATTTACTGGGCACAACTGCTTCAAATCTAATAACATTTCAGAAAAATAATGACATTGAAGCACCACTATATCAAGAGATTAAGGAGAAAGAAAACCATACAAATTCAAGACATATCTTCGGAAGAAGAACATACATACAAAGATGGAACAAACAACACAATAGAAAGGGCATCAAACTCAACAATTCATAAAGAACATGTCTTCATAAGAACCTACGACAGAAAGAATAAAGCAACAACTCTAACAACAACTAATAAAAAAAAGGAGGACGAGCACCACATAAGAAGACTAAGTCCATCAACTAAAACAAATGTAAAAATCAAACCACCAAATAAAAATATCACATTGTACAACTCTAACATCCAAATCTTTTGTACTATTTAATTTATTTCTACAAAACATAACAATTTTTAATATTTATTATATACTATCATTAATTTACTGCCACGCGCATTGCGCGGGTCTTATTCTAGTAAGTATCAAAAGAGCATAGTTTGATTAAATTGGTCAAGCGGTTATGAGTCTGTATATGAAGACAAGATCAGGATGTGTGGAAGGACCTTCAGTTGTGCTGTTGATGGGTGATTTGATATGGGAAGGAATGGTTGGTGTATCATTCTTTGGGCTAGGTGTGGTCTCTTTGACATCCTTTTCTACACCAGTGGCATTGGGTGTTAGCTCTATCAATTTAGGTGCTTCTTCCTCTACCATGGGTTGGAAAACTCCATGCTCATAGTATGTGTGCACTGTTCTCCCATTGTTCTTTGCATAGAAGCACATCTCTACCATCTCTTTGTCATAACTTAGTACTCGCAGTCCACTCTTCATAGGTCTACCAGGAACAAGCCACCAATACTCAACCATATTATCATAACCTAGGACCTTGTAGTAGTCTCTCAACGAAAATACATCTAATACATCTAACCATGACTTAAGTTCAATCTGTCTCATGCAATCCTTAATCATTCCAACACAAATTAATTCTACCAACACAATTTACAACTTGTTGCCAATGGAACTTAAAATGCAGAATTGAACATTGATACAAATTTATCTTATACAAGTTCCAACTCATCAATTGGCGAGAACAGATCCATATATCAATAGTCAGATACATTGCTATAATTTGGACTCAACAAATCAAGTATAATTCAAAAATTAAAGTATGAGTAATAGTCCCCAACTTCAGAAAATTGTTCTCCATTTTTCACCTTACCAATAATATTTTCATGACCACTAAATGCATCAGAAAATTTATCAAAAAATTTAACAATGTATATCGAATAGCCTAAAAAAGTAACCTTATAGCAATAATAGGCTTTCTTGTTTTGTTATTACCAAGTATTAAAAAACTCATAAGTCATAAGCACTAAACTAAAGAGTTGTTATAGTAATACAATTGTCTAAATATATGTAGTTGTACAGTTATACTGTTAGAGAAACATGACAGAATAAGATTGTCCTTTTAAATTGATGAAGGAGTAATACAATGGTTGCTTCAATAAATAAATATATGTAATTTCAACCGAAAAATACTGGACAGATATTAAAAAGTTCTGTTTATAACAGATTCCACATTGAGGCAGAGGTTTCATTCTTGTACTTGAAGTAAAAAGAACCGGAAGAAATAAAGAAAAATAAAGAAAATATAAACAAGGAAATTATTCATGTTGGATCTCTAAATCAATGCATGAGTATAAACACTAAATGAAAATCTTAGAATGGCTCAATATTTAATTTGTGTCTGATAAGAAACACTTGTGTCATTTAAAATTGCCAGGTCAGCTTTTCAGTGACGGAAAACGACAAAAGGGTCAAATTGAGGTACGAGTCAAAATTTTAGAGTACAATTAGTCAAGTAGAGTCAATTGAAACCTTGAGAACTAAATTGAGGGGAGTGGATCCTCTTCCGTGGAAAAAAAAAAACTGGATGGTATCCAGTGGAAGATCTTCACCCTTCATAGCATTCTCTCTCTTATTTATTTCTGGTTCCACTTGTAGAATTAAAGATGGGAGATTACACTTTATTCTCTCCGGTGACAAAAAAAAATGGAGAGGATCCATTTCCGCTAAATTGAGTGGGGTCAAATTTCAAGGGCCAATTTGAGTATTAACTCCACGATGATCCTACATTAAATTATATAGTTAATTAATTTCGACTAGTTTCGGTTGATCACCCTTTTGCTATTTGAATATTGTGTTTCAACTTTCAAAGAATATAAAAATTAGGAACGTGTTTTTGGTGAGGAACCTTCGTGATATCTCGCCATATACCTTTTATTATTGCTGAATACCTTGCAAGCATTATTGCAATATTGCTCTCTCTTGGTCACATTCTGAGAATCCAATCACTCACTGATTCATTTGCTGTTGTTGTGATCTGTATCATATCATGGCTGAAGCACTTGTTGTTGGAGCTTTAGTTTCTGGCTTCGCCAATGTTGTTCTTGACAGGCTCATTTCACCTGAGTTTGTCAACTTGGTGGTGGGCAAGAAGCTGGACCGGAAGTTGGTTGAGAGGCTGAGGACTGCTCTCTTGGCTGCTGAAGCTCTGGTTGCTGACGCCGAACAGAAGCAGTTTGGAAACGATCGTGTGAGGAAATGGCTTGATAGTCTCAGAGATGCTCTCTACACTGCTGATGACTTGCTGGACCGTGTCTTCATCAAAGCTGAAATTCGCAGCAAGGTACGCACTCATCTTCCTAGCTTCCTTAATTTGTCTGATAGGAAGATGGTGACTAAGATAGAAGAGGTGGTTAAAACAATAGAAGATCTTGAGAAACTCAAAGATACCCTTGGTCTGAGAGAGATTCCAACTGGAAGCTCTTCATGGAGACCTCCATCCACTTCTCTTGTGAAGGGGAATGTGTTCGGCAGGGATGGTGATCAACAGGCACTAATCAAGATGCTCAATGACAACAATCATCATAACTTGTCCGTCAGCTCTATTGTTGGTATGGGCGGGGTTGGTAAAACTACTTTAGCACAATGGCTCTACAACAATAAGGATTTGATGGACGGGGTTGATCTGAAAGCATGGATTTGTGTTTCTGAAAATTTTGATGTTGTTGAGACTACTAAGAATGTTATAAAGGGGATCTCTTCAGGTGTTTGTAGTCTTGACAGCTTTGATTTACTTCAACAAGATTTGAAGGAAAAGCTGTCAGAAAAGAAGTTCTTCATTGTTTTGGACGATGTTTGGAGTGAAGATGTTGACAAGTGGAGTAGTTTTGTCACCCCTTTTCAACATGGGAGAAAAGGAAGCACTATTCTTCTAACTACCCGCAAGGAAAATGTTGGTCGAATAGTCCAACACTATAACTCTTACACTCTCAAGGAACTGTCAGACGATTATTGTTGGTCTATTTTTGCAGACAATGCATCCTTTCCTGAATCAAATGGGAGCTCGGAACTGGAAGAAATAGGTAGAAAGATTGTCAAAAGGTGTGATGGTTTGCCATTAGCTGCGGAAACACTTGGACGCTTGTTGCGCTCAGAGCGTCGTGTTGAAGAATGGAATAGAATACTATCGAATGACATTTGGGAATTTCCTATGTCAAATAGTAAAATTGTTCCTGCATTGTTAATAAGTTACTATCATCTTCCTGCGCATTTAAAACGCTGCTTTGTTTATTGTTCATTGTATCCCAAAGATTATCAATTTGATAAGGATGAATTAATCTTGCTATGGATGGCTGAAGATCTTTTGCGACCTCCAAAGAGGGGAGAGACTTTAGAAGAAGTTGGTTGCGAGTGTTTTGACAACTTAGCTTCAAGATTATTTTTCAAGCAGGTCAAGAATGATGATGAGAAGTTTTTTTTGATGCATGATCTCATGCATGACTTGGCAACTTTTCTAGCTGGAAAATTTTATTGTAGATTGTCAGAAGAACTTGGTGAAAAGGAAGAGATGAGTATTCTAACTCGTCATTTGTCACACGATCGTTCAATCTCTAAAACAATTCGTTCCTCTAATAAAATAGAATCTTTGAGGACATCATTGCATATCAATAATGGACGTCGGCTCCAGAAAGAATGCGCAACGTTACAGTGTGACATATTGTCAAAGAATAAATACTTGAGAGTTTTATCCTTTGATATACTCAATATATTTCCTGATTCAATAGCAAAATTGATCCAACTGCGCTACTTGGATCTCTCTAGGAGTAAAATTGAGGTATTGCCACAGTCATTATGCAACTTGTGCAATCTACAAAGTCTAAAGTTACGGGAGTGTTGGTCCCTAACTATGCTGCCTAGTAGCATAGGTGAACTGATCCACCTACGATATTTGGAACTCTCTGGAAGTGCTGTTAAGACATTGCCTGAATCATTGTGCAAGTTGTGTAATTTACAAACACTAAAGCTAGAAGATTGTTCAAAGCTGACTATGCTGCCCAATGGCATGTGTAATCTTGTGAGTTTGCGGCATCTTGATATAAGGAAAACTCCTCTTAAAGAAATGCCAAAAGGAATGGGCAAAATGAAACAATTGCACATTTTAAGCTGCTATATGGTAGGCAAGGATGAAGTCAATGGAATTCAAGAGTTAGGAGGACTTGTAAATCTTCATGGATCATTTGAGATTCAGAAATTGGAGAATGTTGTTGATGTAAATGAGGCAAGGAGTGCAAGGATAATAGATAAGAAGCACATTGACGACTTATTGTTGGAATGGTCTTCAGATGATGATGTGGTTTCAGACACAGAAACTGAAAGAGATATACTCCACAACTTGCAACCGCACAATGGCTTGAAAATGTTTACAATCAAGGGATACAAAGGTAAAATATTTCCAGATTGGATTGGGCATTCCTTCTACCAAAACATGACAAGTGTGTCTCTCAAGTCTTGCAAGAATTGCTGCATGCTGCCTTCACTTGGACAGCTGCCATCTCTTAAGTCCCTAAGCATTCAAGGTTTTGAGCAACTCAAGTGTGTTGGTGATGAGTTTTATCAGAATGAAGACAATCATTCTTTGCATATTGCTCCATTTTCCTCACTGGAGAGATTGGAATTTGATGATATGTCATGTTGGGAGGAGTGGCTTTTACCTGAATCTAAAGCTTTTCCTCAGCTTAAGTGGCTTCAAATAACAAATTGTCCAAAGTTAAAGGGAGATATGGTTAATCCCATATTAATGAGGATCGCTTATTCCTCATCGGATGTTTCGAAAGTGCACAAAGTGGAAATACGAGAAGATTACCCAGGATTGGATATAGGTATGTCACTTCTTGGGGATACTTTATCAATTAGGGGATGCCAATCTTCTGTGGAGTGTGCAATTAAAGCAATGATCAGCATCAACCATCTAACTTCCCCCCAAGAAATAGAAATCTGTGTGTGTTGGTCTGCTGTATCCTTGCCAGGCAATTGTTTACCCAAATCTTTGCAAAAACTCACAATCAGTTGTTACAGTGAACTGGAATTACTCCAGCAACAAGAGAAGTATGATTTGGTAGAGCTACAAATACAATACAGCTGTGATTCACTAACCTCATTCTCATTGGATGCCTTTCCCAAACTCAAGATTCTTGAGATTCGAGAGTGTAAGAATCTGAAATCAGTTTCAATGTCAGAGCCATCACATGCTGCTCTTCAAAGTCTCTCCATCTTTTATTGCACCAAATTGGTGTCATTTCCAGAAGGAGGACTGGCTGCACCCAACTTGACTCTTCTCTGCGTCAGAGATTGCCACAAGTTGGAAGCATTGCCTCGTGGCATGAATAGTCTTCTTCCATGTTTACAGTCTCTCGACATTCGAGGTTGTCCAAACATTACTAGTTTGCCAGAGGGTGGTTTGCCATCTAACTTGAAAGAGCTTAGTGTGGGAGCTTGCGAGCAACAGTTGAGTAATCTATCATGGATGGGCAACTTGGACACCCTCACTCATCTCACTGTTGATGATACTTGGTGTGAGAGCAAAATAAAGTCCTATCCAGAGGCGGGTTCGCTGCCTCGCCTTCCCTCCCTTACCACTCTAAAGATCAGTTCACTTTGTAAACTGGAGACATTGGATTGCAAACAGCTTCTCTGCCTAACCTCCCTCCAACAATTACACATTAAGTATTGTCCAAAGCTGGAGAATATGGCAGGAGAAAAGCTTCCTTCCTCCCTCTTACTACTCAAAATTGAGACATGTACATTGCTGGGAAAACACTGCAAGAACAAGCATCAACAAATTTGGCCCAAAATTTCCCACATCCCTGACATTAAAGTCATTGACTAAGAATTTTTGGAAGAAAGATTTCTGAGCAGGTGATTTTCTGACCTTCATGTTTGTCATGGTACTACAATTAAATTCACACATGCATAAATTTCCTTTTTCTTCAAGTTAGAAAAGAGTCATGGCTATTTGTAATATTTGTTAACTATCATATTTTTCAAAAAAATCATTTAAAGAGAAAGATACGAATTGCCATGAAACACAAAATTGAAAGATAGGGAATATCTTTTTTAGTGTATAATAAATGGATTAATCAAATTTACTGTTTTTACTATCTTCTGCAGGTAGCTTGTGTACATATCAAGATGTAATCCTATACACTGGCTGTATATCTTCATTTAATTCTAAGTTCATTTGAAGTGGTAATTAAGTTGGATTGATGCGTTGGGAACCAGAAACTATGTTTTCTGATTTTTGGCTTCATGTTATTGAAAAGCAAAGACATGATGGAGGAAGTTGGAGTGATATTCATTATTGAAAAGCTTTTGTTGTTGCTGGTATATTTCTCTATCCCTCTCTATGATTTTATTTTTGCTTTTTGCACAAAGACAAAATAAAATGGCAGCTTGATTTGTGGAAAGAAAAGAGTTATAAAATGGTGTTTCTGTCTTTGTCAATTCTTTATGATCACAAGAGTCAATTGTTGTGTTGCAAGATTCATGTAGGATAGCAAAAGGAATCAGCATGCCCAAGGTTTATAAGCTTTCAAAATAGTAGTAGATGCCTATAATAAGCTATTTCTAATACTAAGTGAAAAGGTTCTGTAATAATAACTATTTCTTCCTTTCTGGATTTGGACACATTATCAAACCGATGATCCATCTTTGTGTTCATGATGTTTTCACATAATGGTGGTGTGTTTTTTGTGATGACAGACACTTTTAAGTCTTGAATTGTTTTCTTAATTTGTCTTTCAGGAGATACATTGGGAACAGGAAGTACATTTGAGGTTTAGTAACCAACCATATCTAAATTATCTTCATTCAATCCAAAGTTCATCAGAAGAGGTGCTCTGTAATTTTAGCTTCAGGTTGGTATAGTTACTCTATTCCTGCTTACAATTTACTTTTCCCATTTTTTATGAGAGAAACAAAAAGACATGATGATAGCTTGATTTGTGAAGAAATTAGTGACATGTAGTTCAGGGAAATATTATGTTTCTTCCTTTCCCATTTTTTAATGTATATGCTAAACTAAATGTACTATAAATATAAACTTAATTTTGGTTCTTTAAATACTGCCAAAGCTGTTACAATGCCAAAACTGCAATTCAATGGTGGAGTTTGTAAATTTAAACAAAAAGATGTAACATTTCTAATGCATTCAAGTTTATTACATGAATTTATAAATACATCTGTAATGTTGTTATTCATTAATAAAATCTGTTATCAAAGACAATCTTGATAAACTTTCTCCTTGTTCAAAAAAATGTTAGGTCTGAGCTTTGAGTGTTTGATGGTTTGTGGATTTTGCTGGGAAAGTCAAGCTTACTAGCTCCATTTTTGAAAATTATGTGAGTTCTTAAACTACTCATCTAGTCTAATAATTGATTGCTTTTTGTTCAAACATTTCATGAAGAGGATCATACTTTTACTAAATTGATAATTTAAATTTTACAATTTTGTCATCATACAATTATTGGAGTATTCTTTTAGAAGAATTTCATATCATGTAAATACTTGCCAGTACAAGGTGCATTGTGCAACCTCTTTGGCAATTGCAGGTTTGGAACATGTAAATACTTGCCTAAAATTGTTACTGGAATGATAATTCTTTTTTCCTTTTTGGATTGATTATGCAGTCACTATAAATAAGCAGTTGGGATGTGGTTCAATCTTGGATTGGGGTAAAATTTCGATAGCAAGTTCTGAATGTACTTTTTCATTCTGAATGGTTGGACGATTAAGATAAGATTTGGAGGGTGAGATATGGCTTGTGCGCGCAAAGTAGCTCTGATTTTGTAAATTTTTCATCTTTTTGATTCATATTTATATGCAGTAATGCTTGGATGTTTTAACTTACTGTAAACATGATTTGTGCACTTATTTGAGACTCTCTTGTATCCTTACTTGATTATAGTTGTACTTCTTTTTTGGTCTGAATGACCCGTGGTTTTTACCTCTTATATTGAGAGGGTTTTCCACGTTAAAATTTGAGTGTCTTGTTCCTATTTTTTTTTCATGTTTCTGTTATTTGATTGCTGCCACTGTTTGGTGTATTGGTATGTCAATTATTCTAACAATCAGCTATTCCAATTGATGAGGTATTTTCCAAATTGATGTTTTCTGTTTCTAAAATTAGGAAGTTTTACCTTTAATATTTGGAATTTATGTGCTTTTGCAACAGAAAAAGTACTTATTTTCCCAAAAAGAAGAAAGAAAGAAATTTACATAATTTTATATGAGACGCTATCTTTGTATTCATGAGATTTTATATGAATAAATATAAGAAGTATCTTGTACAAAAGATTAATCCTGAGGCTAGGAACAAACACATGGAACTATAGTTGACAGAAATTCTAGAAAGAATCAGAGAGAGCAAGGAATTTCAGAAGTAAAAATGAAATAATTCAAGCTCTCTATATTAGTGTGTTGATACCATTATGCTAAGAATGAAAATCCATAATAGCATTGATTCACAGGAAGATAATTGTTAGGATTAGCCTAATTGCATCTCCATTCCGAGCTCAGTGGGCTTTCACATGAGTTATAATGTCTGTGTGTATAATTCTAGTTCTGTAACTTCAATGAATTTTGAAGTTGTTATGTGCTTCACAGCTAAAATTACTACGAAAGTTTCACACATGTACAGATGTAGCACATCGGATATGAAACTGCAAATGCAATTTTGCACACTGTTTATTCTAGCCACTGTGTTCTCTGATCTTGGCTTCATGTTATTGAAAAGCAAAGACACTTTGGAGAAATTTGTAGTTGCACTTATTATTGAATAGCTTTTGTTGTTGCTGGAATATTTCTCTATTTCTCTCTATAATTTTTCTTTTGCTTTTTGCACAGAGAAAAAATAAATGAAAGGTTGATTTGTGGAAAGAAAAGTTACAAAATAGTGTTTCTGTCTTGCCAATTCTTTATCACAGAGTCAGCTGTATAGGATCAGAACAAATATACTACTCTCACATGTGGGATTCAAATTATTCAAGAAAAAATATTGTGATAGAATATTCGATAGTTTGGGACTGAATTAAACAGTATAACTAGAAAGTTATATAGCGTTTTATCTTATCATCCAGAAAGAGAATTACAGTAAACTCAATAATGTACTGAATTTGCAATCTAGCTCATAGAAGCTAAATAACTCAAATAAACACAAAAAGAAAAGAAAAGAAAAGGGAAAAAACAGTATACAGTGAGGCTGGATTATTGGAAGGAGAATGTCTTCATTACAAACTATGTGTGATGTGATGTAAATTTGAGCAACTCTTCATACGAGTAGTTGATTTGGTGGTTATTTTTTCTATATACTAATCTAAATAACTAAATTTGTTCTTATATTTATGTCATTATAATATTTTTTAAATTTAAAATTATTTAACAAAACACATTCATTGCTCCTTATTTTTATTGAAAATTACTTTTAGTTTGATTTATTGAACATAGATATTATATTATTTAAAAAATTATCTTTCAAAAACTAACTTTGACAAGTATTTTCAAAAAACAAAAAATTTTAAGAAGATAATAATGTCACTTTATTTTGCTAATATCACTTTTTTTTTTGTTCTATAAATTCGTACAAAACACAAAAATAAAAAAAAATTAAAAACAGGTAAAGAATGTCATTATAAAAAATAAAAATAAAAGTGATATTATCTTCTAAACTTTTATCGAAATAAGTCTAAGAAAAGTAGCCTTGGAGACAGCTACCATGCACGCCACCATTATTATTATTATTATTTTTTACCAAAAATAACAAACTCGAACCCACAACTTTTTAGATAAGTATGTGGAAACTATACCATTTGAACTATAACTCATTGGCACGCCACCATTATTGTTATTAATAATGATATGCATTTATATCATATGATGATAATCCTACTTTTAAGTACATAGTTAATTAATTTCCACAAAGACTAGTTTCCGTTTGTCATGGACCAAAATGAATTATGACTGGCGTTAAGGAAAAATAATTCCCTAACAAGCCTAACAAACTCATATATAAACTGAATAAGAAAATTTTAAATATTTTACAAGTTTTAAAATAAATAGTTATATATTTTTAATAAAAATTAAAATAATTAAAAATAGTTGGATCCCGTTTGTGATATATGGAGCAGATGACGTCTAAGAACTTAACAAAAAATAGGTATTCATTGCAAATCATTACTCTTAAACAGAAAGACTCACATGACCAAATATTTATTTCTGAAAAAATATTTTTAGAAAAACGGGGTAAATTTTGCAACTCAATGACTAGACAATACATTTATAATCGACATAAGACCATATAAACATCATTATTAAAGTAATTTTTTAATTAGAAAATAATAGTTAATAATAATAAGTGAATCAATAAAGAAGTTCTCATACAGAAATCAAATCAAAAGTCCACACTTGGACAGCTCCACTTCAATGGGTAGCCCTTTCCTCTCGTGTGTCCTAAAGAATAACAGATCTAACGTGTGGCCTACACGTTAGGCTAGCAACACCCCTGCTAGCTGGAGTCTGAGTTAGATGCATCTAAGTTAACGTCATAACCGTCGTTAACTATGGTTTTCTATTACGAGCCTCCCAAACCAATTCAAAACATATAATTTCAAATAGGGTAAATACCATTTCCGGCCCCTGAACATTTTAAAGTGGGACATATCGCACCTTTATCATCCAGAAACCTCAACCGGTTCCTCAACCAACGACATAAGTGGACGAATCGATCCCTGTGACCGGTTGCTAACAGGTTGCCTGGATGACGTGTCAGGTGGAGGTTGAGCTGTCAACTGCAAGTGCCACGTGTAAGTAGAAGTTGTTGCAGGGACTCAAAACCCCCTCCCTGCAACTGAAACGACGTCGTTGCATTGGGTTAATATTCCCCCAACACTGAATTTACAAGTATAAAGGGATATTAACATTATGCAGCTATTACTATACTACATCCCTTTTCTATTACAATCCCCAGCAAAATCAACCCAAACACTTTCCATCTGCTAAGAGCACCACTATTCTTCTCATCGCTTTTAACCTCATCCATCTTTTTCTCTATCTCTGCAATTCTTTCTTCCATCTTTTTCGTTGGGTCCAATACTCCATCTTGTACTACTTCATCAATACCAAAAGAGGCAACATACTCATCTAGCCGGGCAAAGTATTTGCAATGTCCTGTGTTGTTCTATATCAAACATGCCTACTGTTCAACTCCAACAAGTTACCAAAATAACGCAGCAACCCAAACAAAAACGATTCCAAAAAATTTACCTTAAAATAAGAACAACCAAAGAAAAGCCTCCTAGGGTTTTTTGAAGTTCCAGATTCGAACAAAATGGCGTATGATCCGCAATTGCACACTGGAGGAACAAATTTCTTCTTCATCCTTCTCGACGCTCCTTCCAGAATGCTTCTATCGGCACTCATTCCACTGCTCCAACTCTCCTCACCCCCACCGCATCTTTTCTCGCGACTGAATGAAGCACAAGAATTTGCAGTTTCCATGCCCACCGTTGCAGGTCTTCTCACCTAGGCAGAAGATGCAAACCCTAAACCTTTTCAATCATTCAAGAATGGGAGAATATTAACCCAATGCAACGACGCCGTTTCAGTTGCAGGGAGGGAGTTTTGAGTCCCTACAACAACTTCTACTTACACGTGGCACTTGCAGTTGACAGCTCAGCCTCCACCTGACACGTCATCTAGGCAACCTGTTAGCAACCGGTCACAGGGGTCGATTCGTCCACTTATGTCGTTGGTTGAGGACCCGGTTGAGGTTTCTGGATGATAAAGGTGCGATATGTCCCACTTTAAAATGTTCAGGGTACGAAAAGGATATTTACCCTTTCAAATATAACAAATTCTTCAGTTTTAAAACATATAATGTATTAAATCAAATAATACTTTTTCATCTAAATCCTCTTCAATCATATTTTCTTTATCTTAAGGTATTTCAAATATATTTCACAATTTTAAAATAAATGAATAACAACAAATATTTCAATGTTTCAAAAAAAATTATATTCAAATAAAATCAAATATTTTAAAATAATATAAAGTTTCAACAAACATACATATAGCCTCATAAAAATATATAGTTTCATGTGCATATTAAAATAATTTAACAAGGATAAATATTTAGTTCTAATAAATCAATTATTCAATCTAATTTAAAATCTTTTGATAATAATATATAAGTGTAATTATAAGTGCAATGCAACATATATCAAAATAAAATAATTATAGATACAAAATTAATTAATTATAAATATAAAATCTACTCACAACTTAATTCCAAAGGACCGAAGAAATCAAATCCAAAATGTTAAATTAAAAGACGAGAGATTGAAATAGAATGAAACAAAAGAGCATAAAATTTGGACCGAAAAACGATGGCAACAACCTTCAGGGCTAGATCGTTGATGTAATCATAACATCAACGGCTCCAACCGTTTCATGATAGCACCAATACTAGCATTCAAGATAATCTCCAGCAGAAACACAAAAAAAAGCAGAGCGATAGTACTAAAACAGAGACATATTATCGCAATTAAAACGAGCATGTAAGAAAAGAATAAAATGCAGCAAAGGCAAAAGCATTACAGTTTCGCAAATGAAGTCAGAACGGGGAAAAATGGTACTTATTCAGAGACAAGAATGAAGAGGGGTGTGGGGCTGAGTAAGACCAAAACAAGGACTAAGACAGTTCACTAGCAGTGACGTCGGTGATGCTCCCCTGACGACGAGCTCCGTTGATGGTGAACCGCTCCCCCATCGCGACTCTCTCTTCCCCGCTTCTCTGGCAAGCTCAAACTCTCCCTTTTCATTCAGCAATGACGGCGGCTGCTTCAACGGCAATGGTTTGTCCGCGACGGAGGCGACCCCCTTTCTTCCCTCGTCGCGGTTCTTCCTCCTCCGCGAACTCCCTTCTCTCTCTCCCTCATTCGCTCTCTCAAGCTTAACAACTGCTCCTTTCAGTGACGACCCAGGCAACCGCAGCGACGATGGATGCTTCGGCGACAGCGACAAGGCACAGCAACGCAGGAAGGCACCTCCTTCTCTTTCTCTCTCTCTCGCGTCTTGGTTCTCTTCTCTCTCCTTGTTTCTTTCTTTCATTCTCAGGGTGTGTGTGTTAGAAGAGGGTTAGTATGGATAAAATTAGGCTTAGGTTGGGAAGAAAGAATAAAGGTAATTTAGGAATTTTGATAAAATTAGAGAATACGGTAGTAAAAAAAACCTTGGGACATTACACCGTTGGTGACACTTCTTTTCTTTTGAATATTGTTTCACTTTCACCTCGTCCTTGAAAGAAGAATATAAAAAATGAAGTAACGTGCAAAGCCAGCTATGCACTCCACTACTTAGAACTTTTTTATTCCACTATTCGTGATGCCAACGTATGTGAAAAAAGTCTAGAGAGGAACCTTCGTGATATCTCGCTATATACAATAAGCACTATTGCAATATGCCAATATTCCTCTCCCTTCATTACAATCTGAAAATCCAATCGCTTACTGATTAATTTGCTGTTGTTGTGATCATCATATCATGGCTGAAGCACTTGTTGTTGGAGCTCTAGTTTCTGGCTTCGCCAACGTTGTTCTTGACAGGCTCATTTCATCTGAGTTTGTCAACTTGGTGGTGGGCAAGAAGCTGGACCGGAAGTTGGTTGAGAGGCTCAAGACTGCTATCTTGGCTGCCAAAGCTCTGGCTGCTGACGCTGAGCAGAAGCAGTTTGGACACGAACTCGTCAGGGAATGGCTTGATAATCTCAAGGATGCTCTCTACACTGCTGATGACTTGCTGGACCGTGTCTTCATCAAAGCTCAAATTCGCAGCAAGGTACGCACTCGGCTTCCTCACTTCCTTGATCTATCTGGTAGGAAGATGGTGACTAAGATAGAAGAGGTGGTTGAAAGAATAGAAGATCTTGAGAAACGCAAAGATACCCTTGGTCTCAAGGAGATTCCAGCGGGTAGCTCCTCATCATGGAGGTCTCCATCCACTTCTCTTGTCAAGGGGAATGTGTACGGCAGGGATGGTGACCAACAGGCATTAATCAAGATGCTACATGACAACAATGATCATAAATTGTCTGTCATCTCTATTGTTGGTATGGGCGGGGTTGGTAAAACTACTTTAGCACAATGGCTGTACAACAATGAGGATTTGATGAAGGGGTTTGACCTGAAAGCTTGGATTTGTGTTTCTGAAAATTTTGATGTTGTTGAGACTACAAAGAATGTCATAAAGGGGATCAATGCAGGTGTTTGTAGTCTTGACAGCTTTGATTTACTTCAACAAGATTTGAAGGAAAAACTGTCAGAAAACAAGTTCTTTATAGTTTTGGACGATGTTTGGAGTAACGATGGTGAAAAGTGGAGTAGTTTTATTACCCCTTTTCAATATGGGAAAAAAGGAAGCATTATTCTTCTAACTACCCGCAAGGAAAATGTTGGTCCAATAGCCCAAAATTATAATGATTACTTTCTTGAGGGACTGTCAGATGATTATTGTTGGTCTATATTTGCGGACAATGCATCCTTTCTAGAATCTAATGGGAGTTCAGAATTGGAAGGAATAGGTAGAAAGATTGTCAAGAAGTGTGATGGCTTGCCGTTAGCTGCAGAAACGCTTGGACGCTTGTTGCGCTCAAAGCATGATGTTAAGGAATGGAATAAAATATTACTGAGTGACATTTGGGAATTTCCGATGACGGACAGTAAGGTTGTTCCTGCATTGTTAATAAGTTATTATCATCTGCCTGCACATTTGAAGCGCTGCTTTGTCTATTGTTCATTGTATCCCAAAGATCATCAATTTGATAAAGATGAATTAATTTTGTTATGGATGGCCGAAGATCTTTTACGACCACCAAAGAGGAGAGAAACTTTAGAAGAAGTTGGTTGCGAGTGTTTTGATGACTTGGCTTCCAGACTTTTTTTCAAGCAGGTTGAGGGTAATGATCAGAAGTATTTTGTGATGCATGATCTCATGCATGACTTGGCAACTTTTCTTGCTGGAGAATTTTATTGTAGATTATCCGAAGAACTCGGTGAAAAGGAAGAGATGAGGATTCTAACTCGTCATCTGTCATACGATCATTCAATCTCTAAAAAAACTTATTCTTCTTATAAAATAGAATCTCTGAGGACATTTTTGTATATCAATCATAGTCCTTTTTCAATCAGGAAAGAAAGCACAACGTTACCATATGACATATTGTCAAAGAATAAACACCTGAGAGTTTTATCCTTTGACAAGCTAAGTATATTTCCTGATTCAATAGGTAAATTGATCCATTTGCGCTATTTGGATCTCTCTCGAAGTGCTGTCAAAACATTGCCAGAGTCACTGTGCAGGTTATGTAATTTACAGACATTAAAGCTAGAAGATTGTTCAGAACTGACTATGCTGCCTGATGGAATGTGTAATCTTGTGAATTTGCGACATCTTGATATAAGGAGTACTCCTCTTAAAGAATTGCCGAAAGGAATAGGCAAATTGATACAGTTGCACATTTTAAGCAACTTTGTGGTGGGAAAGCATGAAGATAATGGAATCCAAGAGTTAGGAGGGCTTTTAAATCTTCATGGATCATTTGCGATTCAGAAATTGGAGAATGTTATTGATGTCAATCAGGCAAGGAGTGCAAAGATAATAGATAAAAAGCACATTGAATTTCTGTTGTTGGAATGGTCCTCAAGTGATGATACGGCTTCAGACACACAAACTGAAAGAGATATACTCCACAGCTTGCAACCGCACAGTGGCTTGAAAAAGTTGACAGTTGATGGATACAAAGGTAAAATGTTTCCATCTTGGATTGGGCATTCCGGCTACCAAAACATGATTCATGTATCTCTGTTGGATTGCAAGAATTGCTGCATGCTGCCTTCACTTGGACAGCTACCATCTCTTAAATCCCTGTGCATTCGAGGTTTTGATAAGCTCAAGCGCATTGGTGATGAGTTTTACAAGACTGAAGGAGATCATCATTCTTTGCCTATTGCACCATTTCCTTCATTGGAGAGTTTGGAGGTTGATAACATGGCATGTTGGGAGGAGTGGCAATTACCTGACTCAGAAGCTTTTCCTGGGCTTAAGAGGCTTCAAATAAGAGATTGTCCAATGTTAAAGGGAGATATGCTTAATCATGTATTAATGAGAATCGTTTCTTCCTTGTTGGATGTTTCGAAAGTGCACAAAGTGAAAATAGTAGAAGATCATGAAGGATGGCGTATAGATATGTCACTTGATGAGGATACTTTATCAATCAAGGGATGTGAATCTGTGGTGGAGTATGCAATTAAGGCAATTATCAGCATCAACCATCTAACTTCCCTCCAAGAAATAGAAATCTCAGGGTGTTCGTCTGCTGTATCCTTTCCATGCAATTGTTTACCCAAATCTTTGCAAAAACTCAAAATCTATAGTTGCAGCAAACTGGAATTATTCCCCCAGCAACAGCAGCAGAAGTATGATTTGGTAGAGCTACTAATAGAAGGCAGCTGTGATTCACTGACCTCATTGTGGTTGGATGCCTTTCCGATCCTCAAGAATCTCAAGATATCATGGTGTTTGAATCTGGAATCAGTTTCAATGTCAGAGCCACCACACACTGCTCTTCAACGTCTCACAATCTTTGGGTGCGACAAGTTAATGTCATTTCCAGGAGAAGGACAGGCTGCACCCAACTTGACTCATCTCAGCATGATATATTGCGACAAGTTGGAAGCATTGCCTCGAGACCTGAATAGTCTTCTCCCGAATTTACAGTCTCTCGACATAAGAGGTTGCGAGGAAATTTGTAGGTTGCCAGAGGGAGGTTTGCCGCCTAACCTGAAAGAGCTTAGTATCGGGAGACAATGGAGGGATCTATCTTGGATGAGTAACTTGGACGCCCTCACTCATCTTACCATTCAAGGTCATGGCTCTGACAACATAAGGTCATTCCCTGAAGTGGGTTCACTGCCTCACCTTCCCTCCCTTACCAATCTGTGCCTCACTGAGTTTCATCATATGAAGACGTTGGAGTGCAGTGAGCTTCTCCGGTTCACCTCCCTCCAAGAACTAAACATTGAATACTGTCCAAATCTAGAGAATATGGAAGGAGAAAAGCTGCCTCCCTCTCTGCGACTACTTTATATTTATCGATGCCCTTTGCTGGAACAACTCCTCCAGAAGGACCAGCGACCTTGGACCAAGATTTATAACAACCCCACCGTTTATAATTCTATATCACTTAGGGAAATTCGTGCTCGTGCACAGTTCATAAGGTAATTCTCATGTTGTTTGGTTTTTGGTTCTATATTATATATCAAAAATGTTATTTGCATACTAAAATTATAGTCACCAATATGTATTTTATACTGGTAGCTGATTTTGGTGTACACGTAGCATAGTTGATATTATATTATGTGCAGAGGGGCACAAGGTAATTCTTACTTTGTTTTCTTCATCAAACAGGGCGGCACATTTGTTTGCTGCAGCAGGCACAAGGCAAGGGCCTCATGCACCATGAAAACATGACTCAAATTCAGTAATGGTACTCCCTCAATCCCTCATGAAAACGTGATGCATTCCTTTTTTGTTTTATTCTTTCTGTTATATAACATACACTACCAAGTTTTGTTTAGCAGTTCCATATTTTTAACAAAGAATGTTGTTTTCATAGTACCCGAAAAAGTTTTGAAATAAAAAAGAAAAGAAAAGCATAATTAGGGACAAATAGGGAGTGTGTGCGGTTTTGAAATAAATCAAACCAATGATCTAACATTGTGTTGTGAGGTTTAAATAAGTGTGTGCAGTTCCTGTGATGACAAACATTAAGTCTCGAAATGATTTTTAATTTGTGTTTCAGGAGATACATTGAAGATTAAGCAGCAATTGTCCTGAGAACGTTGCAGTTTTGGAATGGATCTTGAATGCCAGTTTCAGTCAAAACAAGCAACAGAAATGCAGAGTCATTTTTCACCCTTACTTTTGTTTTTCCAAAGGAAAAATAAGATTGAAAGATAACAGATGTGGTTATCAAAGTTAGATGTCCTTTTATCTTATCATCCAAAAGAGAAATACAGTGTACTCAATAATATACTGAATTTGCCATGTAATGTGATGTAATGTAGATTTGAGCAAATCTGTGGTGAGAATATTGATATGAAAAGCATAATGGATTATGTTTTATAAACCTAAGATTTCTTTCATGTATTAGAGTTTTAGAGCATCAATTAAACACTGAATAGAGAATAGAGATTTGGAGCATCAATTATGATTGGACTGGACTTGTATTTTAAATGTTTTTAAGTGGCTAGTAAAGTAGTGTTGCTATAGAGAATAGAGATTGAGAATGTGACCTTTGTTTATCACAATCTGCTTCTACATTGCCACAAGCTCATCATTCCAGTACAAGTTTGAGCCTACAACTATAGCAAAATCAATCCCATTAGGTAGCGTTTGGAAGGGAGACTGAGACTGAGAGATAAAGATCGAAATAAGTTTTAGTATTGTATTTGGTGTAAAGTGGGAGACAGAGATTAAAAAAAATGAAGGTCTAATTTAATTTGCACAAAGAATAAAGTTGGAATTAATTAATTGAAATAGAGGTATTTTAGGTATAAAGTGTTATTAAAATTTTAGTCTCTGTTCTAAAAAATTTTAGTCCCTTGTATCCTCACTTTTTGGAGGTACTGAAATACTGAAATTTTAGGAATAAAGACTGAAACTTTAGTACCAATCTCTGAGCTAACAAATATAATACTTAGTTCGAGTCTCTATCCCAATACCTCAAAACAAACACTACCTAAATGATCTGCAACGGACCTGCAATTATCAGGCATATATTAACAAGTAAGTTCTAATCTGATTCTCAAAGAATTGCATTTATTATTGGTTGCATATTTCACTGTCGTATGGGAATTCACCAATAACTACTTATTTCAATATGCTATTGGTTGTTGCTTTTGTAATAACTAAAAGAATTAAATGTTAATAATGTTGTTTATTAATTTTTAATTTTTAATTTTTAATTATGATTTACTAATATCGTAGGAATACTTTTTTATTTAATTATGAGAAAAAATATGATAAATAAATTCAAATATTTGTTACAAATATTATATAAAAAGACTAAATTTGTCAACTAAAATAAATATAAAAATAAAAATAAATAAAGATATAATTTTATACAACTGTAATATCAAAAGTTTTTATATTACAAAATATTTTAAATAAGAAACACATCAAATTTAATATTAATTTATATATATTTCAACAAATTTTTAAATAATATAATATTTATTAAAATATAGGATAAAATATATTTTTTGTCCTTGAAGTTTGATAAAAATTTTAAAAATACTTCTAAATTTTATTTTGTTTCAATTTTGTCCCAAAAGTTTTTTATTTGCATTAAATATGCACTCAACGACTAAATTTTTAAAAAAATTTAAGACCAATCTAATAATAATGTATGAAAATCATACTTGATTTACTTGTGTTGAGAGTTGTTCTTATGAAATTGTTGTTGAATTAGTCTTAAAATTTTTAAAAAATTAGTCGTTAGAAGTATATTTGATGCAAATAAAAAACTTTTGAACAAAATTAAAACAAAATAAAACTTAAAGGTATTTTTGAAATTTTTATCAAATTTTAAAGACAAAAAATATACTATACTCTAAAATATATTATATACTTTCATCGATTTACCATCTTGTCACTTTAGTTAGTATCAGTTCCAAACAAAATAAGCCTATAAGATATCAAGAAAACTAACCTTGAGGACAGCTAGTAAGTTAAGTCAATGTCTAAAGTCCAAACAGTGAATACTATTAATTGCCACCACACTTCAACCCCACACCAGCATTATTGTTCTTAATAATGATATGCATTGATATCAAGATATGATTATGTCCTACTATAGTCTATTATATAGTTAATTAAGTTCCACAACGATTAGTTTTCGTTGGTCCCACTTTTGCTTTTTAAATACTTCGTTCCATTCTTCAAATAAAAATGAAGTGCAAAGCCAACTATACACTCCCCCTCCTCTCCCCCTTAGCAATTTGTTTGGTTGAGTTTGTAAAAAGATATATTTTTTTAAATTATTTTTTTTAATTTTATAAAAAAATAAAAATAATTTATATTTAAATATTTTATATAAAAAAATTTTATTTATTAATTATATTTGAGTATAAAAATATAAAAATATTTTTTTGTTTATTTATTATCTAAAAAATATTTTTTTAAAAAGATATAAATGATAATTTCTTAAAAAAATTATTATTTTTTTATTTTGTAATACTTTTATTTTTATTTCTAAAAATTTATTAAATACATTAAAATATAAAAAAAAATTAAAATATTTTTTATCAAGATGATAACACCAATCAAGCACTTAAAATGATTGCACTGACACTGAGGGTCATACCAACTTCTTTTTGCTGAGGAAGAGGAACTTTCGTGGTATCTCACTATATGCCTATTATTGATTAATGCTTTGCAAGCATTATTGCAATACTATTTCTCTCTCTTCGTTACATTCTGAAACTCCAATCACTCACTGATTAATTTGCTGTTGTTGTTATCTGTATCATATCATGGCTGAAGCACTTGTGGTTGGAGCTTTAGTTTCTGGCTTCGCCAACGTCGTTCTTGACCGGCTCATTTCTTCTGAGTTTGTCAACTTGGTGGTGGGCAAGAAGCTGGATGGGAAGTTGGTTGACAGGCTGAAGATTGCTATCTTGGCTGCTAAAGCTCTGGCTGCTGACGCTGAGCAGAAGCAGTTTGGAAACGAACTCGTCAGGGAATGGCTTGATAGTCTCAGGGATGCTCTCTACACTGCTGATGACTTGCTGGACCGTGTCTGCACCAAAGCTCAAATTCGCAGCAAGGTACTTCCTTGATCTGTCTAGTAGGGAGATGGTGACTAAGATAGAAGAGGTGGTTGAAAGAATAGAAGATCTTGAGAAACGCAAAGATACCCTTGGTCTCAAAGACATTCCAACGGATAGCTCCTCATGGAGACCTCCATCCACTTCTCTTGTGAAGGGGAATGTGATAGGCAGGGATGGTGACCAACAGGCACTAATCAAGATGCTCAATGACAACAATCATCATAGCTTGTCCGTCATCTCTATTCTTGGTATGGGCGGGGTTGGTAAAACTACTTTAGCACAATGGCTCTACAACAATCAGGATTTGATGGACGGGGTTGATCTGAAAGCATGGATTTGTGTTTCTGAAAATTTTGATGTTGTTGAGACTACAAAAAATGTTATAAAGGGGATCTCTTCGGGTGTTTGTAGTCTTGACAGCTTTGATTTACTTCAACAAGATTTGAAGGATAAACTGTCACAAAAGAAGTTCTTCGTTGTCTTGGACGATGTATGGAGCGAAGATGCTGATAAGTGGAATAGTTTTATCACCCCTTTTCAACATGGGAGTAAGGGAAGCACTATTCTTCTAACTACCCGCAAGGAAAATGTTGGTCCAACAGCCCAAAATTATAACTCTTACTCTCTCAAGGGACTGTCAGATGATTATTGTTGGTCTATTTTTGCGTACAATGCATCCTTTCCTGAATCAAATGGGAGTTCAGAACTTGAAGGAATTGGTAGAAAGATTGTCGAGAGGTGTGATGGCTTGCCATTAGCTGCAGAAACACTTGGACACTTGTTGCGCTCAGAGCATCGTGTTGAAGAATGGAATAAGATACTATTCAATGACATTTGGGAATTTCCTGTGGCAAATTGTAAGATTGTTCCTGCATTGTTAATAAGTTACTATCATCTGCCTGCTCATTTAAAACACTGCTTTGTTTATTGTTCATTGTATCCCAAAGATCATAAATTTGATAAAGATGAATTAATCTTGTTGTGGATGGCTGAAGATCTTTTACGACCACCAAGGAAGGGAGAGACTTTAGAAGAAGTTGGTTGCGAGTGTTTTGAGGACTTGGCTTCAAGACTATTTTTCAAGCAGGACACGATTAATGGGAAATATTTTGTGATGCATGATCTCATGCATGACTTGGCAACATTTCTTGCTGGAGATCTTTATTGTAGATACTCAGAACTCGGTGAAAATGAAGAGATGAGAATTCTAACTCGTCATTTGTCATACGATCATTCAATCCCGGAGAAAATATGCTCCTCTCGTAAAATAGAATCTTTGAGGACATTATTGTATATCAATGGTTGGAAAGTACAGGCAGTGTTACCATGTGATATATTGTCAAAGAATATATACTTAAGAGTTTTGTCCTTTGGTAGACTCGATATATTTCCTGATTCAATAGATAAATTGATCCAATTGCGCTATTTGGATCTTTCTAAGAGTTGTATTAAGGTATTGCCGCAGTCATTATGCAACTTGTGCAATCTACAAACTTTAAAGTTAGAAGATTGTGCAATGTTGACTATGCTGCCCAATGGCATGTATAAGCTTGTGAATTTGCGGCATCTTGATATAAGAGGTACTCGTCTGAAAGAAATGCCAAAAGGAATGGGCAAATTAAAACAGTTGCACATTTTAAGTTACTACTTCGTAGGCAAGTCTAAAGACAACGGAATCCAAGAGTTAGGAGGGCTTTTAAATCTTCATGCATCACTTGAGATTCGGAAATTGGAGAATGTGGTTGATGCCAATGAGGCAAGGAATGCAAGGATAATAGATAAGAAGCACATTGACGAGTTATTGTTGAAATGGTCTTCAGGTGATGATATGGTTTCAAACACACATAGTGATGAACAAGACATACTCCAGGGCTTGCAACCGCACCGTGTCTTGAAAGTGTTAGAAATTGATGGATACAAAGGTAAAATATTTCCAGATTGGATGGGGCATTCCTTGTACCAAAACATGACAAGTGTATCTCTCAAGTCTTGCAAGAATTGCTGCATGCTGCCTTCACTTGGACAGCTGCCTTCTCTTAAGTCCCTGTGCATCGAAAGTTTTAATGAGCTGAAGAGCATTGGCAAGGAGTTTTACAAGAATGAAGGCGATCAACATTCTTCGCCTATTGCACCGTTTCCCTCACTGAAGCGTTTGCAGTTTCACAACATGCCATGTTGGGAGGAGTGGCACTTACCTGAGTCAGAAGCCTTTCCACAGCTTAATAGCCTACAAATAAGAGAGTGTCCAATGTTAAAGGGAGATATGGTTAATCAGGTATTAATGAGAATTGTTTCTTCCTCGTCGAATGTTTCCAAAGTGCGCCAACTGGAAATACGAGAAGAACTCGAAATACGAGAAGGACTGCATCAAAAGATGACACTTGATCGGGATAGTTTATCAATTAGTATATTTAAATCTGTGGTATCCTTAGGGGGAAATTGTTTACCCAAATCTTTGCAAACGCTCAAAATCCGGGGCAGACAAATTGAATTACCCCAGCAACAACAGAAGTATGATTTGGTAGATCTACAAATATATGAAAGCTGTGATTCACTGACCTCATTGTCGTTGGATGCTTTTCCCAATCTCGAGAATCTGGAGATAATAGAGTGTTCAAATCTGGAATCAGTTTCAATGTCAGAGCCACCACACGCTGCTCTTCAACGTCTCACCATCTCTAACTGCCCCCAATTTGTGTCATTTCCCCAAGAAGGACTGGCTACACCCAACCTGACTGATCTCGATGTTAACCGGTGCTCGAAGTTGGAGGCATTGCCACGTGACATGAATAGTCTTCTCCCAAATTTACAGTATCTTGACATACGAGGTTGCCCAAACATTTGTAGGTTGCCAGATGGTGGTTTGCCGCCTAACCTGAAAGAGCTTGTTGTAGGAGATTGCGAGGAACAAGAGAGGGGTCTATCATGGTTGGGCAACTTGGACAACCTCACTCATCTTTTCATTGATGGTTCTAACTGTGAGATTATAATAAAGTCATACCCAGAGGTGGGTTGGCTGCCTCGCCTTCCCTCCCTTACCACTCTACATATCCAAGACGTTTTCACTCTGGAGACATTGGACTGCAATGAGCTTCTCCGCCTCACCTCCCTTCAACAATTGCACATTGAGAACTGTTGGAGGCTGGAGAATATGGAAGGAGAAAAGCTCCCTCCCTCTCTCTTAATACTCGAAATTGACTGCTGTGGTTTGCTGGGCAAACACATCGAGAACAAGCATCGACGAATTTGGCCCAAAATTTCCCACATCCCCACCATATCATTGAATAAGAGGATTCTGGATTCGAATACGCTGGAGTTGTCAAAAGCAGAGGGAAGCATTGAGGAGTGCGCTTTTTCCAAATTCTGGAAGTCTGTTAAGCAGCACTTTTGAGCCTCATCATCATGTTAAGAATGAACAATGGGATGAAGAGAATCTTGACAGAGAAGGTGAGGAGTACTACCCTTCAGATACTGTTGATGGGTATCCAGATGTTGATTTGCGTAGTCCTTTAATGTCCACTTGTGGCAGTAGTATGTTCAACATTCTCTGTGTGAAGGTCCGGTGATGGCGAGGGAGGGATTGGTGGTGCCCGGCAGATAGCATGGAAATGGTCGGAAAAAGGAGGATGATTTAAAAGAGTTTTATTTGCTGGCCATTTTAGCCAAACTGCTCTTTATTCCAAGCAAACAGTTGGATCCGCAATGGTTCATCCATCTCAGGCTGCTTCAAAGGGTCCAATTTGGAAAGATCTCACTGAACCTGGGGTTAAGCATGCGTTGATTGTTGAGATTGGGATACAAATTCTTCAGCAGGTAGTGTATATATATATTCATGTTGTTTCAAGTTTCTTTCAGCAACAAATGGCCATCAAATTCTAAACATTTAACATCTATGCAGTTTGCAGGGATAAAGGGTTCTGTATTACACTCCTCAAATTCTTGAAGAGGCAGGAGTTGAAATTCTTCTTAAAGATATTGGCATTAGCACCAAATCTACATCATTCCTAATCAATGATGTCACAACCTTGTTGATGCTTCCTAGTATAACTTTAGCTCATAGATATCTTTGGAAGAAGGTATGCTTTTTCTTCCTTGTTTTTTTGGGTTTGGTTATAGTAGTCTTTCCCGTGAAAATAAAGTAACACTTTAACATGTTGTATTTATTGAAGCAAATGGTAATCTTCCCATGTTTCCAATATGTGATTGGACATAGACAAAGCAGAGGCAAACTAACAGAATTTGTGTATTTCTGTTATCATTACAACAACACGCTGGAGTTGCCAAAATTTAACCCTTCAAATTGGCCACTATACTAAGCTACATACTTGCAGCATGAAATGGAAGGTTTAATTATGTTTTAGGAATTTTTTTTTTTTGAAAAAAGTACACTTTTTAAGCATCTTCTATTTGCTTTTATTTGTTCTCTACTTGTCACAAACAGATTCCTTGATGTGCAGGCAACTACTACTCACCACGATTCTTGTGTTGATCGTCTCGCTTATGCTTTTGGTTGTTGGAAACACCTTAGAGTTCAGCCTCATCATCAATTTAATTCTAAGTTCATTTGAAGGGGTAATTAAGCTGGATTGAGGTTTTGGGAACCGAAAAAGTGTGTTTTCTGATTTTGGCTTCATGTTATTGAAAAGCAAGCACATGATGGAGAAAGTTGGAGTGGCACTTATTATTGTTGTTGGTATTTTTCTCTATTCCTCTCTATAATTTTATTTTTTCTGTTTGGAGCAGTGAGAAAATAAATGATAGCTCGATTTGTGGAATATAAAATGTTGTTTCTATCTTTGCCAATTCTTTATGATAACAGAGTCGGCTGTTGTGTTGCAAGATTCATATGGGACAGTGAAAGGAATCAGAAGGATCAAGGTATTGATGTATAATCTTTTTTTACCATAGATAAATCATTTGTTAATAGTATTAGATGCCTATAATAAGCTATTTCTAATATAAAGGTTCTGTAATAATAACTATTTCTTCCTTTCTGGATTTTTACTCGTTATCAAACAGATTTCCGAGGTGATGCAGGTATGTAGCTAATACAGTCAAGATTCAAACATTATGCTCTCCACATTTGAAGATGACAATCATGTACCTGAAATGATCATTATGAGAAGGTGAAGTTGTATAGTGATGCCATCAGCAAGAATTTCATTCCTATCAGCTTCACTCAATTTCATCCCAATGGGTGTCATTTCTTTTCACTGTTGACTCTAAAACCAAACCAATGATCCAACATTGTGTTCATGAGGTTTTCACATAATTGTGTGTCTGGTTTGTGATGACAAACACTTTAAGTCTTGAAATGTTTTTTAATGTGTTTCAGAAGATCCACTGGGAAAGGGAAGTACATTTGAGGTTTAGTAACCAACCATATCTAAATTATCTTCATTCAATCCAAAGTTCAACAGAAGATGTGATTTGTTTTAGCTTCAAGTTGGTATAGTTACTCTATTCCTCCTTACAATTTACTTTTCCTATTTTTGTTGGGAGAAAGAAAAAGAGTTGATGATAGCTTGATTTCAGAAGGAATTAGTTATATGTAGTTCAGGGAAAGATGATGTTTCTACCCTTCCCATTTTTTAATGTATATGCTAAACTAAATGTACTATAAATGTCAAATTAATTTTGGTTCCTTAACTGCTGCCAAAGCTGTTACAATTCCAAAACTGCAATTCAGTGGTGGGCTTGTAAATTTAAACAAAAGAATGCAACGTTTCTAATGCATTCAAGTTTATTACATGAATTTATAAATACATCCACTTTTGATAATTTTGTGATTTCTTAAACTACACATCTAGTCTAATAGTTGGTTGCTTTTTGTTCAAACATGTCATGAAGAGGATCATACTTTTACTAAATTGATAATTTAAATTCTACAATTTTGTGATCATACTATTGTTGAAATATTCTTTTAGAAGAATTTCATATCATGTAAATACTTGCCTAAAGTTTTCGTGTCTCTTTTGACATTTAGTCCTGCTAACTACTTGATAATATGCACTGGTATGGACTAATTTTGATGTAATGGACCTCAACTTTCATTACCATATTGTTACTAGAATGATAATTTTTTTTCTTTTTCGGTTGATTATGCAGTCACTATAAATCTGCAGTTGGAGAGTGGTCCAATCTTGGTTGTGGCTAAAATTTTGATAGCAAGTTCTGGATGTACTTGTTCATTCTGAATGGTTGGACGATTAAGATAAGATTTGGAGGGTGAGATATGGCCTGCCACGCAAAGTAGCTGTGGTTTTGTAAAATTTTCTTGTTTTTGGTTCCCATTTATACGCATTGGTGCTTGGTTGTTTTGATTTACTATAAGCATGATTTGTGCACTCATTTGAGATTCTCTTGTATCCTTACTTGATTACAATGGTACTTGTTTTTTGGTCTGAATGATCCGTAGTTTTTACCTCTCACATGTCTTGTCCCAATTTTTATTTTTCTGTTTTCTGTTATTTGTTGGCTGCCACTGTTTTGTGTATTGTTACGCCAATTATTCTCTCAAGCAGCTATTCCAATTGATGATGTATTTGCCAAATCAATGTTTTCTGTTTCTAAAATTGGGAAGTTTTACCATTAATAAAACGTTATCTATGTATTCATGAAATTTCATATGAATAAATATAATAATTATTTCCTCAGAGGATTCTTATTTGCTAGGATGTATTTCTTGAGAAGCATCTTGTACAATAGATTAATCCTAAGGCTAGGAACAAACACATGGAACTATACTTGAGAGAAATTCTAGAAAGAATCAGAGAGAACAAGGAATTTCTGAAGCAAAAATGACATGAATTCAAGTTCTCTATAGTAGTACGTTGGTACCATTATGCTAAGAATGAAAATCCATAATAGCATTTATTCACAGGAAGATAATTGTTTTAGCCTAATTTCATCGCCGTTCCGAGCTCAGCGGGCTTTCACATGGTTATAGTGTCTGTGTATATAATTCTAGTCCTATAACTTCAATGAATTTTGAGGTTATTATTTGTTTCATAGCTAAAATTACTACAAAGTTTCACACATGCACAGATGTAGCACACTGGATATGAAACTGCAAATGCAATTTTGTGCACTGTTTATTCTAGCCTTGTCATGACCCGAACCAAGTCATGACTGGCGCTCAAGGGACAAGTCCCTCAGCAAGCCAAACGACTAAATTTTCAGAAAAACGGACAGAATCTCTTCTGTTTCTAGGACCTTACCAACATAAATATTAACTCCCTGTATTAATAATAAACCTCCATTTCCAAGACAACAACAACATACTCCAAATTATATCCACAACCAAATATATCCAAAATACGCATCATATATATATATCAAGTTGATAACTAGAGTATATAGTTAAAACCATAAGTCTTACATAACCAAATCATAATCACTACCTAAACAGTTCAAGATTCAAAATAACATAACCCACACGAGGATCCTGCCTGTGACATATGGAGCATTGACATAATCTAGATTTTGAGCAAAGGTTCCATTACATAATTACTTAGCCCTTGGAAAGAAGAAGGGCTCACCAAAACGACTAAGATCTACTGAGGGGCAGGTGGAATGGAACCTGGAATGACTCCTGTATCTGAAAAACATGAGAATATAATAGGGTGAGTTTTGCAACTCAGTGAGCAAACATTACATCTATAACCCACACGAGACAATACAGAGTTTACCTTGAAAATTATATTTCTTTTCAGAGATGAGAAATTCATATTAATTAATTATACAAACATTAGATAAATAGTTAAGCGGATGAACTAAAATGGGAGTTCTCATTCCAGAAGTCAAATCAAATCAAATATTACACATCTAGGGCGGCTCCACCTCTAAGGGTAGCCCTTTCCTCTAGTGTGCCCGTACGGTATAACAGATCCAACGTGTGGCCTACATGTTAGGCTAGCAACGCCCCTGCTAGCTGAGGTCTGAGCCAGATGCATCTAAGTTAACGTCATAACCGCCGTTAACTACGGTTTTCTAGTAAGAGTCTCCCAAACCAATCCAAATCAAATCACTTATAAAAATCTCTAGTGCTTATAACATACTACTAAATTCCATAGCAAATCAATATATATAGGATTGCATACTAAAATTTAATTAAAATTTATATAAGGTCAAATAAGAAAACATTTATACTTTACAAAATATATAAATATCATCTCGTGTGTATTTTTATAAAATTGTAAGTTTCACAAATCAATATTTATTTTCAAAAATTCAGAAATCACAATAATAAAATATTTTCAAACTCCAAAATTAATGATTCAACATAGATATTGATAATAATATATTTAAAAATAATTATAGATATAATATCCACTCACAACTTGATTCCAAAGAACCGAAAGCAACTCTGAACGCGTCAACGAGCTACCAAATGATGTCCAATAATTCTACAACTCTAGAAATATGACAATAATGATATTTGTGAGCTACTACTATTGTCAATTAACATAATCTTACTCACCTAGACAAAAGCCCCAAATTTTCTAACCCCTAATAACCCTAATTCGGATTTATATATACCCATAAATATAGAGATGACAAAAATTAGAGATATGGCTAATTATTGAGTCAAAGAGTTACCTTGAAGCCTCAATGATAACCGGGACTCAAAGTTGAATGCTTCCTTCACTCATTAAGTTGAAATTTTCTGATTTAGAGATTTTGAGAAAATGAGATTTGAATAAATGGAGATAGAATAGAGAAGAAAAGGAAGCAAGATGATGAAGGTGAATTTGATGATATTGAGTGGTTGGTTGCAAGGAGAAGAGATGAAGAAATCTAGTTGGTAAGAGAAGAGGAATGAGGGTTTTACATTTTGATTTTTTTGAAAGAAAATGAAAGGGAAGGAGAACAGAGGGGGAGGGGGAGTGTCGAAGAAGATGAGAAGAGAGAAAGAAAATTTTTAAGTGGGGGCATGTGCCCCCAACGTGTTCTCAACCTCTCTTTTCTTTCTTTTTTTTTTCTCACACTCTCGGTTATTATATTCTCTCCCCCTTAAGAAATTCGGTCCCCGAATTTCAAGCCCATAAACTATGATAGGTGTGATAGTTACCTTTAGACTCAAACAAATATGGATATTTGTCGCGCATAGCGTCCTCCACTTCCCAAGTTGCTTCTTCTATCGAATGATTCTTCCAAACAACTTTCACAGATGCTATCTCTTTAGAACGTAGTTTCTTTACTTGGCGATCTATTATAGCCACCGGTTCCTCTTCAAATGATAAATCTTCGTTTAGCTCTATGGCTTGTGGTGCAAGCACATGAGATGGGTCGGGAAGGTATTTGCGCAACATTGATACATGAAAAACTGGGTGAATCATAGACAACTCAGGCGGCAATGCCAAGCGGTAAGCAACTGCACCTATTCTGTATAGTATCTCAAATGGACCAATGTATCGAGGACTAAGCTTGCCTCTTTTCCCAAACCTCATCACTCCCTTCATAGGCGACACTCTCAGAAATACCTGATCACCCACTGAAAACTCTAAGTTACACCTTCTGTTATCAACATAAGCCTTCTGCCTACTCTGAGCTGCTAATAAACGTTCTCTTATTATGCGAACCTTCTCAACCGCATCTTGTACCAAATTTGGCCCCAAAAGCTTAACCTCACCAACCTCAAACCACCCAATAGGTGACCTGCATCTTCTCCCATAAAGAGCCTCAAATGGTGCCATTTGAATGCTGGCTTGATAACTATTATTATAAGAGAACTCGATCAAAGGTAGATAGCTGTCCCAATTCCCACCAAAATCTAGAACACAACACCTTAACATGTCTTCCAATATCTGGATCGTCCTCTCTGATTGCCCATCGGTTTGAGGGTGAAAAGCTGTGCTAAGATCTAGACGAGTTCCTAACGCTTTTTGAAAAGATTTCCAAAAATGAGAGGTGAACTGGGGCCCGCGATCTAAAATAATGGACACTGGAATTCCATGTAGCTTAATTATCTCATCAACATAAAGTTGAGCATACCGAGCTGCACTGAAAGTTGTTTTCACCGGAAGAAAGTGAGCTGACTTCGTCATTCTATCCACAATTACCCAAATTGAATCAAAACCTTTAAAACTACGAGGTAAACCTGTTACAAAATCCATTGTAATCCTTTCCCACTTCCATTCAGGTATCTCAATCTGTTGTAATAACCCAGCAGGTCTTTGATGTTCAGCTTTAACTTGTTGGCAAGTTAAGCAATGAGAAACAAAAACTCCTATGTCTTTCTTCATGCCTTCCCACCAAAACAATTGTTTCAAATCTTGATACATCTTATTGGAGCCTGGATGAACGGTATACTTAGAATTGTGAGCCTCCTCCAAAATAGCTTTCTTCAAGTCGGGGTTATCTGGCACACATAAGCGTTGACCACAACGCAAAACATCTTGATCAAGAGAAAAGTCTGAGTTCCTCCCATTGCGAACATCTTCCATAAGCTTTCTTAGTTTCGGATCATCACCTTGTGCAACCTTGATCTGTTCTATTAGGGAAGATTGAGCTCGAACATGTGCTAAAAAAACTCCTGATTCTCCAAGGTCAAATTGAATTCCACCGGCCTCCAATTGATGGACTTCTTCAACAATTGGTCTCCTTCCAAGAGTGATATGGGCCAAGCTACCCATAGATTTTCTACTGAGGGCATCTGCTACAACATTTGCCCTTTCCAGGATGATACAAAATGGTACAATCGTAATCTTTTAGCAACTCCATCCATCTCCATTGCCTCAAATTTAAATCCTTCTGTTGAAATATATACTTCAAACTCTTGTGATCCATATAGATTTCACAGGTCTCACCATAAAGGTAGTGTCTCCAAATCTTTAAAGCAAAGACGACCGCTGCCATTTCCAGGTCATGAGTTGGATAATTCTGCTCATGCTTCTTGAGTTGTCGCGAGGCATAGGTAATGACGCAGCCATGCTGCATTAATACACAACCAAGTCCTATCCGAGATGCATCGCAAAAGACTGAGAATTCCCCAGACCCAGAAGGTAAAACAAGAACTGGTGCTGAGGTTAGACAAGACTTAAGTGTCTGAAAACTTCCCTCACAAGCTTCTGACCATTGAAACTTCACATTCTTCTGAGTTAACTTGGTTAATGGTGCTGAAATTCTCGAGAAGTCCTTGATGAATTGCCAATAGTAGCCGGCCAACCCTAAAAAGCTACGAATTTCTGTCACTGTAGTAGGCCTTGGCCACTTCTGAACGGCTTCAACCTTCTTTGGATCCACCATGATTCCATCTTTTGATACCACATGCCCCAAGAATGTCACTTGATCAAGCCAAAACTCACATTTAGAAAACTTAGCATAGAGCTTGTGATCCCTTAAGGTTTGTAACACAATCCTCAAATGATACTCATGCTCCGTAGCACTTTTCGAATACACCAAGATATCATCGATGAAGACGATAACAAAGCGATCTAAGAAAGGTTTGAAGACTCGATTCATTAAGTCCATGAAAGCTGCAGGCGCATTCGTCAGACCAAAGGACATTACTAAGAACTCATAGTGCCCATAGCGAGTACGAAAAGCAGTTTTTGGAATGTCTTCCTCTTTTATCTTCAATTGATGGTACCCTGAACGCAGGTCGATTTTTGAGAAACAGGTAGCTCCTTGAAGTTGATCAAACAAATCATCAATCCTGGGCAATGGATACTTGTTGCGAACAGTTATCTTATTGAGCTGACGATAATCCACACATAGTCGCATCGTTCCATCCTTCTTCTTTACGAATAGAACAAGAGCTCCCCACGGAGAAGTGCTAGGACGAATGAATCCTTTCTCTAGCATATCTTCCAATTGAACTTTTAATTCTCGTAACTCAGTTGGAGCCATACGATAGGGAGGAATGGACACAGGTTGGACTCCTGGAGCCAATTCTATGGAAAACTCAACTTCACGGTCAGGCGGCATCCCCGGTAGCTCATCAGGGAACACGTCAGGGAATTCTCTAACGATAAGAACCTGATCAAGACTAGGCACTTCGGCATCAACATCTCTAACAACTGCCAGAAATCCTTGGTTTTTCTTATCCATCAATTGCATAGCACTCATAGATGAGATAATGCTAGCTAAAGTGGGACAGTCATCACCCTTAAAAACAAAAGGTGAGATACCCGGTATGTCAAACTTCACAATTTTGGAGTAACAGCCCACATCAGCATGACAAGCTGCTAACCAATCCATGCCTAAGATGACATCAATATCTTCCATTAGTTCTAAAAGGATCAAATCAGCTAAGGTTTCAACGGTATTAATTCTAACAACACAAGACCGAAATACGACTCGAACCATCGTGGAGACTCCAAGCGGAGTGCCAACATGAAATGGGTAGGATAACAGTTCAGGTTGTTTATCGAAACGAGATGCAAGATGTGGAGATACATATGAATAATGAGAACTCGTATCAAATAACACTCGAGCATCTAAAGAACAAACTTGTAAAGTACCTGCCACCACAGCATGAGAAGCTTGAGCATCTTGACGTGTTAAGGCATACACACGTGCCTGACCTCTTCCTCTTTGGCTCCCTCCTCTATTATAAGTCTGACCCCTGCCACCTGCTCCTCTGCCACTAGGACCAGAAGAATTCCCAATAGACATAGCTGAAGATGATGGCATTGGTGTTGTAGGACGTGCAATACCTAGAGCAAAGCCTCCTCTAGAATTTGGACAATCCCTCCTAAGATGACCAGATTGACCATAACCAAAACATGCACCAGTAGCCTTGAAACATATACCGGAATGGTAACTCCCACACTGAAGACAATAGGGCTGAGCTGGCCCTGTCTGATTTGAACCCTGTGCACTAGATTGAGAGGTACTCTTAACAAAATGTCTGGGATTCGAAACACTCATGGGAGCAGATCCAGAAGAAGCAACCCCACCAAAAGATGCTTGAGGACGAGCTCGATACCCCGAATAACCTTGCTGATTAGTTTGACCATGATGAGACTGAAATCCTCCTAAACTAAATCTACCAGAAAATTGTCCCTTCATCTTGGGCTTCTTACCAACATCCTTAAAAGCATTTCTCTCCGCTATTCCAGCTTCAATTCCATAGGCAGAGTTTAGGACATCCTTAAAAGACATGCGTCCGTCTTCAGGCATAAGAGTAGTGAACATAGGTTCTGCCAATCCATGAACGAAACGACGAACTTTCATCTCTTCTGAATTCACCAAGTACGGAGCACTCTTAGAAAGTCTAGTAAACTCCTTAGCATACTCAGTCACTGTCATATTCTCTTGCCTTAATCTTTCAAAGGCAATTGCATCTTCTGCTTGCTTGTTAGCTGGATAAAATCGAGCAAAAAACTCTTCAGTAAACTCTTCCCAAGAAGGAGGAGGAAGTCCAGCTGCTTCTTTGCTCTCAAGAAGAGACTCATACCAATATCTTGCTGAACCACGCAAGTTGTAGGATACTAACTCAACAGCCCATTCTTTGGTGCACTTGAGAGCTCGAATAGCTTTCTTTGCATCCTCTAGATATTGTTGTGGATCTTCATCCAATGAATCTCCATTGAAAGTGGACGAATTCAACTTCAAATACTTTTCAATTGGCAGCTCTTGATCCTCAAACAATTGATGAACCCTATGAGGCTGAGGATTTGGCGCATTAGGAAGTCTCGCTTCACCCCTATTTTGATTTGTTAGAACCTGTAACACCGCATTAAGAGTTTGATTCATTCCCCTCAATTCAGCTACTAAGCCCGGTTGAGCCTCTCTTATTGCAGGGTTCTCTTGAACTCTCTCGCGGGGTATCTCTCCTTCGCGCCTATCAGCTATCCTTTGGCTCCTTGGCCTTTGTTGAAGCGCTCCAAGAGGCAGAGAAACTGCCCTATTGGATTCAGTAGTATCAGGAGCACCAACAGTTCCACCACGTCTTTTCTTAGGTGGCATCTTCCACCTATCGAGTAAGTAGAGCGATTGAATCACCAACGACATATGTATATGGAGTTCGAAGACAATAGGACAGACAGAAAGAATTATGAGACCAAAAGATTAAGGACAACTTCCTATAGGCCTCTAGTAACATCACACTTTGTGAAAATGGGCCGGCTTCCATTTGCACAATTGTGATCTTACTAAAGGAAAATTGCTCCATATTACACAGGAAAACCTAAAGCTCTGATACCACTTTGTCATGACCCGAACCAAGCCATGACTGGCGCTCAAGGGACAAGTCCCTCAGCATGCCAAACGACTAAATTTTTAGAAAAACGGACAGAATCTCCTCTATTTCTAGGACCTTACCAACATAAATATTAACTCCCTGTATTAATAATAAACCTCCATTTCCAAGACAACAACAACAACATACTCCAAATTATATCCACAACCAAATATATCCAAAATACGCATCATATATATATCAAGTTGATAACTAGAGTATATAGTTAAAACCATAAGTCTTACATAACCAAATCATAATCACTACCTAAACAGTTCAAGATTCAAAATAACATAACCCACACGAGGATCTTGCCTGTGACATATGGGGCATTGACATAATCTAGATTTTGAGCAAAGGTTCCATTACATAATTACTTAGCCCTTGGAAAGAAGAAGGGCTCACCAAAACGACTAAGATCTACTGAGGGGCAGGTGGAATGGAACCTGGAATAACTCCTGTATCTGAAAAACATGGGAATATAATAGGGTGAGTTTTGCAACTCAGTGAGCAAACATTACATCTATAACCCACACGAGACAATACAGAGTTTACCTTGAAAATTATATTTCTTTTCAGAGATGAGAAATTCATATTAATTAATTATACAAACATTAGATAAATAGTTAAGCGGATGAACTAAAATGGGAGTTCTCATTCTTGAAGTCAAATCAAATCAAATATTACACATCTAGGGCGGCTCCACCTCTAAGGGTAGCCCTTTCCTCTAGTGTGCCCGTACGGTATAACAGATCCAACGTGTGGCCTACACGTTAGGCTAGCAACGCCCCTGCTAGCTAAGGTCTGAGCCAGATGCATCTAGGTTAACGTCATAACCGCCGTTAACTACGGTTTTCTAGTCAGAGTCTCCCAAACCAATCCAAACCAAATCACTTATAAAAATCTCTAGTGCTTATAACATACTACTAAATTCCATAGCAAATCAATATATATAGGATTGCATACTAAAATTTAATTAAAATTTACATAAGGTCAAATAAGAAAACATTTATACTTTACAAAATATATAAATATCATCTCGTGTGTATTTTTATAAAATTGTAAGTTTCACAAATCAATATTTATTTTCAAAAATTCAGAAATCACAATAATAAAATATTTTCAAACTCCAAAATTAATGATTCAACATAGATATTGATAATAATATATTTAAAAACAATTATAGATATAATATCCACTCACAACTTGATTCCAAAGAACCGGAAGCAACTCTGAGCGCGTCAACGAGCTACCAAATGATGTCCAATAATTCTACAACTCTAGAAATATGACAATAATGATATTTGTGAGCTACTACTATTGTCAATTAACATAATCTTACTCACCTTGACAAAAGCCCCAAATTTTCTAACCCCTAATAACCCTAATTCGGATTTATATATACCCATAAATATAGAGATGACAAAAATTGGAGATATGGCTAATTATTGAGTCAAAGAGTTACCTTGAAGTCTCAATAATAACCGGGACTCAGTTGAATGCTTCCTTCACTCATTAAGTTGAAATTTTCTGATTTAGAGATTTTGAGAAAATGAGATTTGAATAAATTGAGATAGAATAGAGAAGAAAAGGAAGCAAGATGATGAAGGTAAATTTGATGATATTGAGTGGTTGGTTGCAAGGAGAAGAGATGAAGAAATCTAGTTGGTAAGAGAAGAAGAATGAGGATTTTACATTTTGATTTTTTTGAAAGAAAATGAAAGGGAAGGAGAACAGAGGGGGAGGGGAAGTGTCGAAGAAGATGAGAAGAGAGAAAGAAAATTTTTAAGTGGGGGCATGTGCCCCCACGTGTTCTCAACCTCTCTCTCTTTTCTTTCTTTTTTTTTTTTTTCTCACACTCTCGGTTATTACAAGCCCAAACTGCTTATGATATTATTATAAGGGCATATCCTAAACCTGCATGATATTATTATGGTGCATTATTAGTTAATTGCTGTGTTCATTTAGTAGAGATGACAGCCAAATGCATTTAGAGAAGCAATGATATTTGAAGAAGAAGAGATCAGAAGTTCAGAACTAAAACAACAGAAGCTGCTAAAGTTGTTTCAGATTTGAAGCTTCACTAGATTGCATGGCTGCATTTACCAAGTTTCTTAAATAGATAAAGTTTATCTGCACTCGTATTTTTGGAGAAAATAGTGTAATTAGTTTCTTAAAATTGAAGAAGTAAAATAAAGCTTAAGATGATGTAGGCTTAGTTTGGTAAAACTTTTTAAAGAGGTAATTGTATTTTTTAAAAGCACAAACTCTTTGTTTTGTGTTTGGTAATCATAAATAGTCTGTTTGCAATTTTTGAAAGATAAAGATGCTTTTGAAAGCACTTAAGGTGGAACTTTTCAAAGTTATATAGTTTATGACTTTGTGTTTATCAAAATTAAAAAGTCTAATATAATTTCATACATAAATTAATTCCTAAATATAGTTCTTACATTTATGTTTATTATAGTAATTTAAAATTTAGATTTTTTTTTATCAAAAATAGTTGTTTGTATTTACTGAAAATTATTTTTAGTTTGATTTACTTAAAAATTAGACTTCATAAAATATATTTAAAAAAAATGTTACCAAACTAAATGATAGTTAGTTACCTGCAATTAAGCATTGTATCAACTATGCAATGAATGATTCTACTTGTCTATTTTTTGGAAGAGATAAATACTAAATCGGTATTCGAAAAATTCTGACACTCACAAAATAGCACCTGACTTTTGTGATTGACAAAATAATCCTTGAATAATTTGCCGGAGCACATCTCCAAAGAGAATGATGCTGAGATGGCAGCCTTGTTAATGTATAATATCTAGGTGAAATTTTTAATTAATTAACCCAATCCCACCCTGAAAAATCAAAACACCAACCCCCCCTCTCTCTGGACCCTAATCCCCTCCCTCCCCAACGCACCAACTCTCTTGGGCTTAGTTTGGTAAATCTTTTACTTTTCAAAAATAGCTTATAAAAGCTAACTTTTAAAAGATGGCTTTATAAAAGTTGTAGCATTTATGTTTGGTAAATCAAATTAAAAATAGCTTTCAATAAACACAAGCAACAACAATTGCGTTTGGTAAAATAGCTTTTAAAATTTAAAAATACTATAATAGACATAAATGCAAACATTAAATTTGAAAATTAGTTAACATATGAGGTTATATTAGACTTTTAAATTTTAAAAAGCACAAGCCAACTTTAAAAAGCTCCTTGTTAGGTGCTTTCAAAAGCACCTCTAACTTTTAAAAGCTGCAAGCACAAGCACTTGGTCTTTTTAATTTACCAAACGCAAAATGAGGTGCTTGAGCACGGGAATGGATCCTCTCAATTGTTAAAAAAAATTGAGAGTGTAAAGTGTGATCTCTAACCTTTCATTGTTCTCTCTCTCATATTTATTATTGGTCCCACTCAAAAAATTAATGGTGAGAGATCCCACTTTACTCCCTCAATTGTTAAAAAAAATTGAGAGGATCCATTTCCGCTTGAGCACCTCTCCAAAAAGCTTTACCAAACCAAGCCTTAATCAGTTAATCTAGTTTAATTAAATTACCATATAACTATTCTTACCTATCTATCTTCATGAAAATAAATTTAGATGAGTAGCTACTTATTGTTATCTAATAAAAAAATTATAGAAAACCGTACTGGGTATTACCTTGGTTGTGCAAAAGTTTGAAACCTTGCTCAAGGCCTCAAGTTGTAATTTTAATTTGTTGCATTTGTCGGAAATAAAAACACAAAAATGATCAGTTAAAAACAAACTAAGCATAAGACATTAAGAAAAGTCCTTAAAGACAGGTACCGCGTGAAGTCGATGTCTAAACACTACTAATTTCCACAAAGATTAGTTTCCGTTGGTCACACTTTAGATTTTAGAATACCCCACCTATTTTCATCCTTCAAAGAAGAAGATAAAAATGAAGTCAACTGCAAAGTCAGCTTTACCTTGCAGCATTATTGCAATATTGCTCTCTCTTCCTTACATTCTCAAAATCCAATCACTCACTCATTCATTTCCTGTTCTTCTGATCTGTATCATATCAATGGCTGAAGCACTTGTTGCTGGAGCTTTTCTCTCTGGCATAATCAACGTTGTTTTTGACAGGCTCATTTCGTCTGAGTTTGTCAACTTGGTGGTGGGGAAGAAGCTGAACCGACAGTTGGTTGAGAGGCTGCAGACTGCTCTCTTGGCTGCCAAAGCTCTGGTCGCAGATGCCGAGCAGAAGCAGTTTGGAAATGAACTTGTGAGGAAATGGCTTGATAGTCTCAAGGATGCTGTCTACACTGCTGATGACTTGTTGGACCGTGTCTTAATCAGAGCTGAAATTCGCAAGAAGGTACGCATTCATCTTCCTCGCTTCCTTAATTTGTATAGTAGGAAGATGGCGACTAAGATAGAAGACGTGGTAAAAAGAATAGAAGATCTTGAGAAACGCAAAGATAGCCTTGGTCTCAAAGAGATTCCAACGGGAAGCTCCTCATGGAGACCTCCATCCACTTCTCTTGTCAAGGGGAATATGATTGGCAGGGATGGTGAGAAACAGGCACTAATCAAGATGCTCAATGACAACAATCATCATATGTTGTCCGTCATCTCTATTGTTGGTATGGGCGGGGTTGGCAAAACTACTTTAGCACAATGGCTGTACAACAATAAGGATTTGATGGACGGGGTTGATCTGAAAGCATGGATTTGTGTTTCTGAAAATTTTGATGTTGTTGAGACTACTAAGAATGTTATAAAGGGGATCTCTTCAGGTGTTTGTAGTCTTGACAGCTTTGATTTACTTCAACAAGATTTGAAGAAAAAACTGTCAGAAAAGAAGTTCTTCATTGTTTTAGACGATGTTTGGAGTGAAGATGCTGACAAGTGGAATAGTTTTATTACCCCTTTTCAACATGGGAGAAAGGGAAGCACTGTTCTTCTAACTACCTGCAAGATAAATGTTGGTCCAATAGTCCAACACTATAACTCTTACACTCTCAAGCAACTGTCAGATGATTATTGTTGGTCTATTTTTGCGGACAATGCATCCTTTCCTGAATCAAATGGGAGCTCAGAACTGGAAGGAATAGGTAGAAAGATTGTCAAGAGGTGTGATGGCTTGCCGTTAGCTGCAGAAACACTTGGACGCTTGTTGCGCTCAGAGCATCGTGTTGAAGAATGGAATAAGATACTATTCAATGACATTTGGGAATTTCCTGCGGCAAATTGTAAGATTGTTCCTGCATTGTTAATAAGTTACTATCATCTGCCTGCTCATTTAAAACATTGCTTTGTTTATTGTTCATTGTATCCCAAAGATCATAAACTTGATAAAGATGAATTAATCTTGCTGTGGATGGCTGAAGGTCTTTTACGACCACCAAAGAAGGGAGAGACTTTAGAAGAAGTTGGTTACGAGTGTTTTGATCAGTTGGCTTCAAGACTATTTTTCAAGCGGGTCCAATATAGTGAAAAGTATTTTGTGATGCATGATCTCATGCACGACTTGGCAACTTTTCTTGCTGGAGATCTTTATTGTAGAATCTCAGAACTTGGTGAAAAGGATGACATGAGTATTTTGACTCGTCATTTGTCATACAATCATTCAATCCCTGAGGAAACATGCTCCTCTAGTAAAATAGAATCTTTGAGGACATTGTTGTATATCAATCATCGAGCTGGTTTCTTGAAAGCAGATACAATGTTACCATGTGATATGTTGTCGAAGAATAAATATTTGAGAGTTTTGTCCTTTGGTAAACTCGATATATTTCCTGATCCAATAGATAAATTGATCCAATTGCGCTATTTGGATCTTTCTAGGAGTAATATTGAGGTATTGCCGCAGTTATTATGCAATTTGTGCAATCTACAAACTTTAAAATTGGAACGTTGTTGTTTCCTAACTATGTTGCCTAGTAGCCTAGGTGACTTGATCAACGTGCGCTATTTGGATCTTTCTAGAACTGCTGTTGAGACATTGCCCGAGTCATTGTGCAAGTTGTGTAATTTACAAACATTAAAGCTAGAAGATTGTTCAAGGCTGACTATGCTGCCCAATGACATGTATAAGCTTGTGAATTTGCGGCATCTTGATATAAGGGGTACTTGTCTGAAAGAAATGCCAAAAGGAATGGGCAGACTAAAACAGTTGCACACTTTAAGCAAGTTTGTGGTGGGAAAGCAAGAAGACAATGGAATCAAAGAGTTAGGAGGGCTTTTAAATCTTTATGGATCACTTGAGATTGAGAATTTGGAGAATGTGATTGATGCCAGTCAGGCAAGGAGTGCAAGGATAATAGATAAGAAGCACATTGACGAGTTATCATTGGAATGGTCTCTGCCTTCAGGTTATGCTTTGGCTTCAGATGCACAAACTGAAAGAGATATACTCCACAGCTTGCAACCTCACAACGGCTTGAAAGAGTTGAGAATATGGGGATACAAGGGTACAATATTTCCAGATTGGTTGGGGCATATTTCCTACCAAAACATGACAAGTGTAACTCTGGGGTCTTGCAAGAATTGCTGCATGCTGCCTTCACTTGGACAGCTGCCTTCTCTTCAGTCCATCCGCATTCATAGTTTTAGTCAGCTGAAGAGTGTTGGTATGGAGTTTTACAAAAATGAAGGCCATCAACATTCTTCGCCTATTGCACCGTTTCCCTCACTGGAGAATTTGGAGTTTCATAAGATGCGATGTTGGGAGGAGTGGCACTTACTTGACTCAGAAGCCTTTCCTCATCTTAAGAGGCTTCAAATAGCAAATTGTCAAATGTTAAAGGGAGATATGGTTAATCAGGTATTAATGAGAATCATTTTGTTCTCGTCAGATGTTTCCAAAGTGTGCCAACTGAAAATACATGATGGTAACAGCTGGGTTAAAGAGATGAAACTTGATGGGGATAGGTTATCAATTAAGGGATTTGAATGTGTGGTGGAGTGTGCATTTAAGGCAAGGATCATCCACCATCTAACTTCCCTCCAAGAAATACATATCTCACGGTGTGAGTCTGTTGTATCCTTGGGGGGCAATTGTTTACCCAAATCTTTGCAAAAGCTCGAAATCTGTAGTTGCAGCGAAATTGAATTACTCCAGCAACAACACAAGTATGATTTGGTACATCTACAAATAGAATTCAGTTGTGATTCACTGACCTCATTGTCGTTGGATGCCTTTCCCAATCTCCAGAATCTCAAGATATACAGGTGTTCAAATCTAGAATCAGTTTCAATGACAGAGCCATCACACGCTGCTCTTCAACGTCTCTCCATCAATTGCGACAAATTTGTGTCATTTCCCCAAGAAGGACTGGCTACACCCAACCTGACTGATCTCGATGTTAACCGGTGCTCGAAGTTGGAGGCATTGCCACGTGACATGAATAGTCTTCTCCCAAATTTACAGTATCTTGACATACGAGGTTGCCCAAACATTTGTAGGTTGCCAGATGGTGGTTTGCCGCCTAACCTGAAAGAGCTTGTTGTAGGAGAATGCGAGCAACAACTGAGGGGTCTATCATGGTTGGGCAACTTGGACAACCTCACTCATCTTTTCATTGATGGTTCTAACTGTGAGATTATAATAAAGTCATACCCAGAGGTGGGTTGGCTGCCTCGCCTTCCCTCCCTTACCACTCTACATATCCAAGACTTTGATAATATGGAGACATTGGAGTGCAACCAGCTTCTCCGCCTCACCTCCCTCCAACAACTAGACATTTCATTCTGTAAGAAGCTGAAGAATATGGAAGGAGAAAAGCTGCCTCCCTCTCTCTTGCTACTGAAAATTTTCGACTGTGGTTTGCTGGGCGAGCACTGCAAGAACAAGCATCAACAAATTTGGTCCAAAATTTCCCATATCCCCACCATTACAGTCGATTTCTACCAAATTTTCTGAGTAGAGATTTCTGAGCAGGTAATTCTCTAACCTTCATGTTTCTCATGCTACCACAATTAAATTCACACAATCATAAGTTTCCTTTTCCTTGAACTATAAAAAATTTCTTTTTCTTTTGGTGACATTAAATAGTTAAACTGATTGCAAACAAGAAAATTTGCATTATTTTCTTCTCCCAGTTTGCAGTTGTAGTTAAAGAAATATCCTTTGTTACTCTGAGAAACAGTCATTGCTATGTGTAATACTTGTTAAGTCTCATATTTTTCAAAAACAAACGCATTTAAAGAGGAAGATCAGAATTGCCATGAAACGAAAATTGAAAGACACGGAATATCTTTTTGTGTATCCAACATTTATTTTTTTTAGATGATTAACAAAAGGATGAATCAAATTTACTGTTTTTACTATATTTAGCTTATGTAAATATTGAGATGTAATCCTATAACTTGGCTATATCTCTTCATTTAATTCTAAATTCATTTGACGTGGTAATTAAGCTGGATTGATGTGTTTGGAACCAAGAATTGCATTTTCTGATTTTGGCTTCATGTTATTGAAAAGCAAAGACATGATGGAGAAAATTGGAGTGATACTTATTATTGAAAAGCTTTTGTTGTTGTTGATATATTTCTTTATGCCTCTCTATGTAATTTTATTTTTGCTGTTTTGCACAGAAAAAAAATAGCTTGATTTGTGGAAAGAAGGAGTTATAAAATGGTGTTCCTGTCTTTGCCAACCCAATTCTTTATGATCACAGAGTCAATTGTTATGTTGCAAGATTCATGTAGGATAGTAAATGGAATCAGCAAACACGAGGTGTATAAGCTTTCAAGATAGAAGGATCTAAGTTATTGTTGTGTAATGTTTCTTTTTTTTACCGAAGATTGAATCATTGGATAAAATTAATAGTATTAGATGCCTATAATGAGCTATTTCTAAAAGGTTCTGTACAAATATTAAGCTGCATTCTAATTATTCAAGAAAAAAATATTTTGATAGAATCTTTCATCTTTTGAGACTGAAATAAAGAGGACAGTTACAAAGATATAAGGTTATTGTCATGTAAATTCAGTGTATTATGTGTATTGAAAAACTTTTCTTTATACCTTGGTATTATTTTGACCATATCTTTATCACACTTCACAGATTCAGACTCTGTTGTTACTTGTTCATCAAGCAATCCCATTGGAAGCTCCATAATAAGTTTCGAATCTTCATGTTGTTGTTAACCCTTGGAAATTGTTCTCCTTAGATTCAGATGCTGTGGTGTACTCATCAAGCAACCCCACTGGTATGTCCAAAACGGCTTCCACTTCCTCCTCTTCACGCTGCCGGCTTGGTTAGCTAACCTGCTCTTTATTCCAAGCAAACCATTGGACCTGTGATGGTTCATCCATCTCAGGCTGCTTCAAAGGGTCCAATTTGGAAAGATCTCACTGAACCTGGGGTTAAGCATGTGTTGATTGTTGGGATTAGGATACAAATTCTTCAGCAGGTACTATATATATATATTTTTTCATGTTTTTCAATTCTCTTTCGGCACCAAATGGCCATCAAATTCTAAACATTTAACATCTCTGCAGTTTGCAGGGATAAATGGTGTTCTATATTACACTGCTCAAATTCTTGAAGAGGCAGGTGTTGAAATTCTTCTTAAAGATATTGGCATTAGCTCCAAATTTACATCATTCCTTATCAGTGATGTCAAAACCTTGTTGATGCTTCTTAGTATAGCTCTAGCTCATAGATATCTTTGGAAGAAGGTACGCTTTCTCTTCCTTTTTTTCTTTTTTGGTTTGCTTATATTAATCTTTCCCATGAAAACAAAGTAACACTTTAACATTTTGTATTTATTGAAGCAAATGGTAACCTTCCCATGTGTCCAATATGTGATTGGACATAGACAAAGCAGTTAACAGAATTTGTGTATTTCTGTTATCATTACAACGAAGCACTGGAGTTGACAAATTTTAACCCTTCAAATTGGCCACTAGACTGGCTAAATACTTGCAGCATGAAATGGAAGGTTTAGTTATGTTTTAGGATTCTTTTTTTTATTTGGAAAAAGGTACACTTGTTAAGCATGTTCTATTTGCTTTTATTTGTTCTCTACTTGTCACAAACAGATTTCTTGATGTGCAGGCAAATGCTACTCACCACGATTCCTGTGTTGATCATCTCGCTTATGCTTTTGGTTGTTGGAAACACCTTAGATTTCAGCTACATCATGAGTTTAATTCTAAGTTCATTGAGGAACACCTTAGAGTTCAGCTCCATCATGAGTTTAATTCTAAGTTCATTGAGGGGGTAATTAAGCTGGATTGAGGTTTTGGGAACCGAAAAAGTGTGTTTTCTGATTGGCTTCATATTATTGAAAAGTAAAGACATGATGGAGAAAGAGGGAGTGACACTTATTATTGAAAAGCTTTTGTTGTTGTTGGATTTTTCTCTATTCCTCTCTATAGTTTCATTTTTGCTGTTTGGTGCAGTGAAAAAATAAATGATATGGACCGAAAAAGTTATAAAATGTTGTTTGTCTTTACCAATTCTTTATGATCATAGAGTTAGCTGTTGTGCAAGATTCATGTAGGATAGTAAAAGGAATCAGCATGCATGAGGTGTATAACCTTCAAAAATAGAAGGATCAAGTTATTGCTGTGTAATCTGTTTAAACCATAGATTGAATCTTTTCTTAAAATTAATAGCATTAGATGCCAACAATGAGCTATTTCAAACAGATTTCCCAAGGTGGTGAATGTATGCAGCTAATAAGGTCAAGATTCAAAGAATGTGCTTTCTATATTTGAAGATAACAATCATGTACCTGAAATAGTCATCAGAAGTTGTAATGATGCCATCAAACAAAAATTAATCCTATCAAGTTCACTCAATGGTGTGTGCAGTTTATACATATATCAAACCAATGGGTGTCATTTCGTTTCACTGTTAACTCTAAAATCAAACCAATGATCCAACATTGTGTTAATGAGGTTTTCACATAATTGTGTGTGTTTTTTGTGATGACAGACTCTTTAAGTCTTGAAATGTATTTTAATTTGTGTTTCAGAAAGTACATTTTAGGTTAGCTAACCATATCTAAATTGTCTTCATTCAATCCAAAGTTCATCAGAAGAGGTGCCTGTAACTTTAGCTTCGGGTTGGTATAGGTTACGGGAATGGATCCTCTCAATTTTTTTTGACAATTGAGGGAGTAAAGTGTGATCTCCCACCATTAATTTTATAAGTGAGACCAAGAATAAATATGAGAGAGAGAGCAATGAAAAGGTTAGAGATCATACTTTACACTCTCAATTTTTTTTAACAATTAAGAGGATCCATTCCCTATAGTTACTCTATTCCTCCTTACAATTTACTTTTCCTATTTTTGTTGGGAGAAAGAAAAAGAGATGATGATAGCTTGATTTGAGTAGGAATTAGTTATATTGTATATGCTAAACTAAATGTACTATAAATATCAACTTGATTTTGGTTCTTTAACTGCTGCCAAAGCTGTTACAATGCCAAAACTGCAATTAAGTGGTGGAACTTGTAAATTTAAACAAAAAGATGTAACATTTCTAGTGCATTCAAGTTTATTACATGAATTTATAGGTGCATCTGTAATGTCATTATTCATATAAAATCTGTTATCAAAGACAATCTTGATAAACTTTCTCGTTGTTGAAAAAAAAAATTAGGTCTGGGCTTTGAGTGTTTGATGGCTTGTCGATTCTGCTGGGAAGGTGGAGCTTACTAGCTCCGCTTCTGAAAATTATGTGAGTTCCTAAACTGCACATCTAGTCTAATAATTAACTGCTTCATGAAGATCATACTTTTACTAAATTGATAATTTACATTTTACAATTTTGTAATCATACTCAAATAATATGCTATTTGGTATGGATTAATTTTGACCTATGGACCTCAATTTTCATTACCATATTGTTACCAGAATGATATTTTTTTTCTCTTTTTGGGTTTGATTATGCAGTCACCTTAAATCTGCAGTTGGGGAGTGGTATTGAATTGGTCAAAAATTTCGATAGCAAGTTCTCGATGTACTTCTTCATTCTGAATGGTTGGAGGATTAATATGAGATTTGGAGAGTGAGATATGGCTTGTGCGCACAAAGTAGCTCTGATTTTGTAAAATTTTCATCATTTTGGTTCATATTTATATGCATTGGTGCTTGGTTGTTTTAACTTTATGTAAGCATAATTTGTGCACTTATTTGGGATTCTCTTGTATCCTTAATTGATTATAGTGGTACTTCTTTTTTGGTCTGAATAACCTCCAGTTTTTACTTCTGACATTGAGAGAATTTTTCACGTTAAATATTTGGTATCTTGTCCCTGTTTTATTTTTCTTGTCTTTGTTATTCAATCGTTGTCACTGTTTCATGTATTGTTATGCCAATTATTCTCTCAAGTAGCTACTCCTATTCATGAGGTATTTGGCAAATCGATGTTTTCTATTTTTAAAATTGGAAAGTTTGCTTTCTAACTTGTAATATTTGGAATTTGTGTGCTTTTGTAATAGAAAAAGTAATTCTTTTCCTAAAAAGAAAAAAGAAAGAAAGAAGGAAAGAAAGTATTTATAGAATTTTATATGAGACACTATCTATGTTATTCATGAGATTTCATATGAATAAATATAGTAATTATTTCTTCAGAGGATTTCTATTTGCTAGGAAGTATTTATTTGAAGTGTTTGAATATTATGTATATTCAAATGTACAGGAAATCATCATCTTTATAGAGAAATTATAGAAATAGAAATAACTAGAAAATGGAAAAAATACTAACCTAAAATAAGAAAAGATTTCTAATCATAAAATCCCTAAAATTAAGCTAAATCAAAAACGGAAAGGATATTATAGTTAATTCTATTTACAGAAAAGATTCATGAAAGAAATTAGAAATCTGATTTTGATTTGATCTAAGTCAACACTCCCCCTCAAGTTGGCTTGAAGATATCCTTCATTATCGGAACATATGGGATACAAATCTGGCCTTTCTCAATCTTTTCCTTTATAAAATGCTTGTCAACTTCAACATGTTTAGTTCTATCATGCAGAACTGGATTATGGGCAATATAAATTGCAGATTTGTTGTCACAATACAACCTTATTAGTGAAAAAATGGGAATCTTTAGTTCTTGTAAGATTTTCTCTACCCATAGTGCTTCACATATCCCATGAGCCACTACTCTAAACTCAGTTTATGCACTATTTCATGCCACAACACTCTGTTTTTTACTCCTCCATAACTAACCAGGTTTCCTCCAACAAAGGTACAATACCCAGATGTTGACATTCTATTCATGACATTCCCAGTCCAATCTGCATCTGTATAGGTTTCTACTTGAAGATGTCCATAATTTTTATAGAGTAACCATTTTCCAGTAATAAATAAAAAACTACCATCAGGAACTCTAATTTTCTCATTTTCAAAACAAGGAGAATAAGTTTTAAGTAAAGGGGAGAAGCTGGTCATATGGTCAGAAGCACCTGAATCGACAATCCATGGTGCATTCAAGTTTGAGTTGCAGTTAAGGGACATAGTCACATAGGAATATTAAAATTACCTATTTGAGCCAAAGAACCACTAGGAGTACTAGATATAGAACTAGAATTTAACAGCCTTATGAGCTGCTCAACTTGTTCCTTACTCGAGGATGATTTTTCAGCCTCATGAGCAGTTGGGGTAGAACGTATTTTGGGACAAGATTTGCTGCCTTTAAGATGTGCTGGTTTTCCATGAATCTTCGAGCAGGTTTCTCGGATGTGACGAGGTTTATTGCAGTGGTCACACCAAAGATTGGAGGGATGCTTCTGATTTGATGAACTTTTAAGTGCAGTAAGTGCCACTAAGAGTGCGTTAGACTCCAAAGAAGTCTGTTCAGTCTTGCCTTTCCCCATCATCACAGCTCTACGAGTTTTCTCTCTTCTAACCTCAGCAAATACTTCTCCAATTGAGGGTAGGATTGTTCTCCCAATAATTTTGCCACGAACTTCATCTAGCCCCACATTGAGGCCTGCAAGAAATTGAAATATACTCCCTTCCTCTACTATTTGTTGGTGGTGTTTGGCATCAACGGTTGAATTCCACTTGTAGTTATTGAAGTGGTCAAGGTCCTGCCACACCTGCTTCAATGTGTGAAAATATTTGGTGACATTGTCACTCCCTTGTTGAATTTCTCTAGCTTTTAGAGTAAGTTTATAAATTTGAAATTTATTCCCATGATCAGAATACATTTTCTTGACACTATCCCACAACTCTTTGGCAGTGATATAGTACATATAGTTACTATTGAGTTCACCAGCCATGTCATCACCATAGAATTTTTGGTATCCTACACATTATATTGTGGGTAAGTGGCGTTAGGCTGTCTTTGCTTACCGGTGAGATATCCAATCTTCCCTCTTCCACGAATGTACATCTGAACTAATTGAGACCACCTAAGGTAGTTTGACCCATTGAGTCGAAATGTGGTGATTTGAACTGAATGAAAGTCACCACTAACTAGTACCCGTTGTTCAAATTTTAAATCTGATGGAGTAGGAGTGCTGTTCTCCTTTTGTTCATGATTAATGACTGAGGAACTGTCAACCATAGCTATAAATCAAAGGCACAGTGCAGAGATCCTGCTCTGATACCAACTTGAAGTATTTGAATATTATGTATATTCAAATGTATAGGAAATCATCCTCTTTATAGAGGAATTACAGAAATAAAAATAACTAGAAAATGGAAAAAATACTAGCCTAAAATAAGAAAAGATTTTTAATCATAAAATTTCTAAAATTAAGCTAAAGTAAAAATGGAAAGAATATTATAATTAATTCTATTTACAGAAAAGATTCATGAAAGAAATTAGAACTCTGATTTTGATTTGATTTAAGTCAACATATTTCTTAAAAAGTATCTTGTAGAAAAGATTAATCCAGAGGCTAGAAACAAACACATGGAACTATAGTTGAGAGAATAAGAAATTTCTGAAGTAAAAATGAAATATATTTGCCAAAATATATTATAAATTGTATTTTACTATTTTATCAATTTTTAACACATGACTTGAAAAATGATTTGGAAAATAGGAAATAGCAAAGATACCATGCTTTAGGTTAGAAATATGAGGCCTGCTACACATACAAGCCTTTTTGGCTTACAAGTTATACAAGTTGCTCAAAGTCCAAGAAAAAAACACACGCTCCTTCAACAATACGTTCACTCTTCGTCTTCTTCTTCAATCAAAATGCAAACCATCAAGAAAAAAAAAAAAGCGCCCCTTCCACAACACGTTCACTCTTCCTCTTCTTGCTCAATCAAAACGCAAACCATCAAGATTCAAGGGACATTCAAAACAAACTACTACAATGCTGCAGGAACGTTCCAACTCCTCGCGAAGAGTAGAAGAAATCAAGAAGAAAAGATACAAATTTCCATCAAAAATCACTAGAAAAAAGGAAGAAACATTATTCAAGGTACTGTTTTACTGTTCTTCTAGGTTTTTCTTCTAGATTGTCTCTACCATGTGCCTCATCCTTAATCAGCAAAACATTAAAAGATTTCAAGAAGAAATATACTGTCTCCCCCTGTTTTGGGTGTATCTCTTAAATCCTTTGGGTGTATTTCTGTAATCCTTTGGGTGTATTTCTGTAATATTTTTTTGTAACTGTTTAGATGTATTTCTATAACCGTTTGGGTGTATTTATGTAATCGTTTGGGTGTATTTCTAAAGTTCCATTATCTTCAAAATGATTTCAAAGCTTGATTTCTGAAACCATGAAAATCGAAAAAACGAAGCACAAAGACAACGCATGAAGGAGATCCAACAAATTTGGCAAGAAACTCGAAAAAAGAAACGAAATCTTTTGAAAAATGGAAGTTATATATTTGTGCGTTAATTGATTTAAATTTCGTTCAGACTTGTAAAGCTTGTAAATGCAAAACACTTGTATGTAGAGATTAATCCTAGAAAATATATCAACTTGAATTTTAGCATTCTTGAATCTCAAGCATTATATTTTTCTAACATATCATCTAAGTTTTTTTCTTTTTTTTTTTAAACCACTAATAATATCATCTCTAAATCTTTTAGTCCTTAGAGTGAATATCTTTACGGAACTTCTATATTCCTCTGCAATTAAACATTAGATTCGCTGTGATGCATTATTGTTTCATTTCTTTCTTTTTTTTTCCTGTTTGATTTTGTTTGTTCTAAACACTTCCATTATAAAATTGGTGAAATCATAAGATATAATTTATAAAGATCAGGGATTTCTTCATGAAAATTAGATAAGAATTTCACTCATTTTTATTTTGTTATTAATTTGTCGCCTAATGGATCTACCTCTTTTGACAGTGCAGTGTCTTCATTGTTAACACCGGTTACTTGTGCAGCAAGCTTCTCTTCATTCTCAGCTTGTTCCTCTTGCTGTGTTAACTTTTTTTTGTTTTCCTCTTCCCTGTGGAGTCACTAATAAAGAAGAATATGATATTATACGATGATCCTACTTTAGATTATATGGTTAATTAATTTCCATAAAGACTAGTTTCCGAGTTTGCTTTGGTCTCACTTTTGCTTTTTGATACTTTGTTTCATCCTTCAAAGAAGAATATGAAAAAGAAGTAAAGAGAAAACCCAGTATTGCACTCCACGCGATGCCAAAGTCTTTTTGCTGAGGAACCTTTATGTTTGTGATATCTCGCTATATGCCCATTATTGCTGAATACCTTGCAAGCATTATTACAATATTCCTCTCTCTTCCTTACATTCTGAAATTCCAATTACACATTGATTAATTTGCTGCTGTTGTGATCATCACATCATGGCTGGAGCACTTGTTGGTGGAGCTTTTCTCTCTGGCTTCATCAACGTTGTTTTTGATAGGCTCATTAAACGTGAGTTTGTCAACCTGGTGGTGGGTAAGAACCTGCACCGACAGTTGGTTGAGAAGCTGAAGACTGCTCTCTTGGCTGCTGAAGCTCTGGTCGCCGACGCGGAGCAGAAACAGTTCGGAAACGAACTTGTGAGGAAATGGCTTGATAGTCTCAGGGATGCTCTCTACACTGCTGATGACTTGCTGGAACGTGTCTTAATCAGAGCGGAAATTCGCAACAAGGCACGCATTCGCCTTCCTCGCTTCTTCCGTAATTTGTATGATTGGAAGATGGAGACTAAGATAGAGGATGTGGTAAAAAGAATAGAAGATCTTGAGAAACGCAAAGATACCCTTGGTCTCAAAGAGATTCCAACGGGAAGCTCCTCATGGAGACCTCCATCCACTTCTCTTGTGAAGGGGAATGTGTTCGGCAGGGATGCTGACCAACAGGCACTAATCAAGATGCTCAATGACAACAATGATCACAACTTGTCCGTCATCTCTATTGTTGGTATGGGCGGTGTTGGTAAAACTACTTTAGCACAATGCCTCTACAACAACAAGGATTTGATGGACGGGGTTGATCTGAAAGCATGGATTTGTGTTTCTGAAAATTTTGATGTTGTTGAGACTACAAAGAATGTTATAAAGGGGATCTCTTCTGGTGTTTGTAGTCTTGACAGCTTTGATTTACTTCAACAACATTTGAAGGACAAACTGTCAAAAAAGAAGTTCTTCATTGTTTTGGACGATGTTTGGAGTGAAGATGCTGACAAGTGGCATAGTTTTATCGCCCCTTTTCAACATGGGAGAAAAGGAAGCACTATTCTCCTAACTACCCGCATGGTAAATGTTGGTCGAATAGTCCAACACTATAACTCTTACACCCTCAATCAACTGTCAGATGATGATTGTTGGTCTATTTTTGCGGACAATGCATCCTTTCCTGAATCAAATGGGAGCTCAGAACTGGAAGGAATAGGTAGAAAGATTGTTGAAAGGTGTGATGGCTTGCCGTTTGCTGCAGAAGCACTTGGACGCTTGTTGCGCTCAGAGCGTCGTGTTGAAGAATGGAATAAAATACTGTTGAGTGACATTTGGGAATTTCCTATGACAGACAGTAAGATCGTTCCTGCGTTGTTAATAAGTTACTATCATCTGCCTGCTCATTTAAAACATTGCTTTGTTTATTGTTCGTTGTATCCCAAAGATTATAAACTTGATAAAGATGAATTAATCTTACTGTGGATGGCTGAAGATCTTTTACAACCACCAAGGAGGGGACAGACTCTAGAAGAAGTTGGTTGCGAGTGTTTTGATGGCTTGGTTTCAAGACTATTCTTCAAGCAGGTCGAGAATGATGACGAGAAGTATTTTGTGATGCATGATCTCAAGCATGACTTGGCAACTTTTCTTGCTGGAGATCTTTGTTGTAGATTTGGTGAAAAAGAAGAGATGAGTATTCTAACTCGGCATTTGTCATACAATCATTCAATCCCTGAGGTAACATGCTCCTCTAGTAAAATAAAATATTTGAGGACATTATTCTATATCAATGATGGATCTCATATCGGGAAAGCACCCGCAACATTACCATGTGACATATTGTCAAAGAATAAATACTTGAGAGTTTTATCCTTTGGTAGAATTGATATATTTCCTGATTCAATAGATAAATTGATCCAACTGCGCTATTTGGATCTTTCTTGGAGTGATATTGAGGTATTGCCCGAGTCATTGTGCAAGTTGTGTAATTTACAAACGTTAAAGCTAAATAATTGTTTTTCCCTAACTATGCTGCCTAATGGCATGTGTAAGCTTGTGAATTTGCGGCATCTTGATATCAGGGGTACTCCCCTGAAAGAAATGCCCAAAGGAATGAGCAAATTAAAACAATTGCACATTTTAAGCAAGTTTGTAGTGGGAAAGAAAGAAGACAATGGAATCCAAGAGCTAGGAGGGCTTTTAAATCTTCATGGATCACTTGAGATTGAGAGATTGGAGAATGTGGTTGATGCCAATGAAGCAAGGAGTGCAAGGATAATAGATAAGAAGCACATTGACGAGTTATTGTTGAAATGGTCTCTGTCTTCAGGTGATGATATGGTTTCAAACACTCATACTGATGAACAAGATATACTTGGAGGCTTGCAACCACACACTGGCTTGAAAGAGTTAACTGTTGAAGGATTCAAAGGTGAAATATTTCCAGACTGGATTGGGCATTCCTTGTACCAAAACATGACAAGTGTATCTCTAGAATGTTGCTGGAATTGCTGCGTGCTGCCTTCACTTGGACAGCTGCCATCTCTCAAGTCCCTGAGCATCAGAAGTTTTGATGAGCTGAAGAGCATTGGCAAGGAGTTTTACAAGAATGAAGGCCATCAACATTCTTCGCCTATTGCACCGTTTCCCTCATTGGAGACATTGGAATTTGATGACATGTCATGTTGGGAGGAGTGGCAATTACCTGACTCAGAAGCCTTTCCTCAGCTTAAGAGTCTTCAAATAAGAGATTGCCCAATGTTAAAGGGAGATATGCTTAGTCAGGTATTAGTGAGAATCGTTTCTTCCTCATTGGATGTTTCCAGAGTGCACGAACTGAAAATAAAAGAAGATGCTGAAAGATGGGATAAAAAGATGAGACTTGATGGGGATAGGTTATCAATTAGTGGATTTGAATGTGTGGTGGAGTGTGCATTTAAGGCAAGGATCATCCACCATCTAACTTCCCTCCAAGAAATACAAATCTCATACTGTTCATCTGTTGTATCCTTGGGGGGCAATTGTTTACCCAAATCTTTGCAAAAGCTCAAAATCTTTAATTGCCGCCTGTTGACTAGATCAAATCAAAATCAGATTCCTAATTTCTTTCTTGAATCTTTTATGTAAATAGAATTAATTATAAATCTTTTCCTTTTTTAGGTTTAGCTTAATTTTAGGGATTTTATGATTAGAAATCTTTTCTTTATTTTAGGCTAGTATTTTTCCTTTCTTTCCTATTTTCTAGTTATTTCTATTTCTGTAATTCCTCTATAAAGAGGCTGATTCCCTGTATTTTTTATAATACAATACATTCAAACACTTCAATTTGGTATCAGAGCAGGATCTCTGCACTGTGCCTCTGATTTATAGCTATGGCTGACAGTTCCTCAGTCATTAATCCTGAACAGAAGGAGAACACCACTCCTACTCCATCAGATTTAAAATCTGAGCAACGGGTACTAGTTAGTGGTGACTCCCATTCAGTTCAGATCACCACATTTCGACTCAATGGGTCAAATTACCTTAGGTGGTCTCAATCAGTTCAGATGTATATCCGTGGAAGAGAGAAGATTGGATATCTCACTGGTGAGCGAAGCCAGCCTAACATCACTGACCCACAATATCATGTGTGGGATACCGAAAATTCCATAGTGATGACATGGCTGGTGAACTCAATGGAGGAGGATATCAGCAGTAACTACATGTACTATACCACAGCCAAAGAATTGTGGGATAGTGTCAAGGAGATGTACTCTGATCTTGGGAATAAATCCCAGATTTATGAATTTACTCTAAAAGCTAGAGAAATTCAACAAAGGAGTGACAATGTCACCAAATATTTCCACACATTGAAGCGGGTGTGGCAGGATCTTGACCACTTCAATAACTACAAGTGGAATTCAGCCGCTGATGCCAAACACCACCAACAAACAGTGGAAGAAGGGAGGATATTCCAGTTTCTTGCAGGCCTCAACGTGGAGCTAGATGAAGTTCGTGGCAGAATTATTGGAAGAGCAATCCTACCCTCAATTGGAGAAGTATTTGCTGAAGTTAGAAGAGAGGAAACTCGTAGAGCTGTGATGATGGGAAAATGCAAGACTGAACAGACCTCTTTGGAGTCTAATGCACTTTTAGTGGCACCTGCTGCACTTAAAAGTTCATCAAATCAGAAGCACCCCTCCAATCTTTGGTGTGACCACTGCAATAAACCTCGTCACACCCGAGAAACCTGCTGGAAGATTCATGGAAAACCAGCACATCTTAAAGGCAGCAAACCTGGTCCCAAATACGCTCTACCCCAACTGCTCATGAGGCTGAAAAATCATCATTGAGTAAGGAACAGGTTGAGCAGCTCATAAGGCTGTTAAATTCCAGTTCTGTGTCTAGTACTCCTAGTGGTTCTTTGGCTCAAACAGGTAATTTTAGTATTCCTATGTCCCTTAACTGCACCTCAAACTTGAATGCACCATGGATTGTCGATTCAGGTGCATCTGACCATATGACCAGCCTCTCTCCTTTATTTAAAACTTATTCTCCTTGCTTTGAAAATGAAAAAATTAGAGTTGCTGATGGAAGTTTTTCATCTATTGCTGGAAAAGGTACAATTAAACTGTCCAAAAACATTGACCTAAGAAATGTCCTACATGTACCAAAGCTTTCTTGTAATCTTCTCTCTATTAGTAAGATCTGCAAGGATTCCAATTGTGCTGTGACATTCTTTGACACTCATGGTATTTTTCAGGACCGGACTTCGGGGAAGATGATTGGCAGTGCTAAGATGATGGATGGGCTTTATCACTTTGAGGATATTTTGGAGGATAAAATAGCTCAAGGATTTAGTGGTATAAGTTCTATGCCTATAAAGGACCAAATAATTCTCTGGCACAATAGATTAGGACACCCTAGTTTTCCATATCTCAAACATTTGTTTCCAAGTTTGTTTAAAAATATTGATTCTTCCTTACTTAAATGTGAAAGTTGTATCCTATATAAATGTTTCAATCCACACACCAAGAAATTTCATGTAAGTATGGATGTTACTTTTTTGGAACATGAAACATTTTTTCAAAAGAATTCTCTTCAGGGGGAGAGTCTAAGGGAAGAAAATTTTTTGCATGAACCTTTACCCACTCCTATTTTACATATTGAGGATACAACTTCCACTAATCAAGTAAATTCTGAAACAATTGCAAAACAAGATGTGAAAACCAATTCTGAAATTGTGCCAGAATTAGTTGGAATCCAAACAGGAAAAGAAATACCACAAGAAAAGGAGCTTCGGTGTTATGTTCGGAAATATCCCAAGAAGACTAGAGAACAGCCCATCATCTCTGTACCAACCCAATCTGAAAACCCGGAAGACGGCCCAACTATAGTACTTCAGGAACTTCCAGGTAAATCTGAAATTGTCACTTCTAATAATAATTTGCCAATAGCCCTTAGGAAAGAAACTAGAACCTGCACCAAAAAAGTACTCAAAAACAGCACCAACCATCCTATTTCCAATTATGTCTCTTACCAAAATCTCTCTCAAAAACATCGAGCTTTTACTTCTAAAATTACAAATCTGTTTGAGCCTAGGAATATAGAGGAAGCACTAGATGATCCCAACTGGAAATTAGCAGTGATGGAAGAGTGGCATGCACTCAAGAAAAATGAAACTTGGGAGATTGTAGATCTGCCACAGAATACAAAATTGGTTGGCTGCAGGTGGGTTTTTACCATCAAGTGCAATGCTGATGGAAGCATAGAGAGGTATAAGGCTAGGTTAGTAGCTAGGGGATATACACAAACCTATGGAGTAGACTATCGAGAGACTTTTGCTCCAGTTGCCAAACTCAGTTCTGTGCGGATTCTCTTATCTCTTGCTGCGAATTACAATTGGCCTTTACATCAATTGGATATAAAGAATGCTTTCCTGAATGGGGAACTAGAGGAAGAGGTGTTCATGAAACTTCCACCTGGATTTGAAGCTGAACTAGGGAGGAACAAAGTGTGCAAACTAAAGAAATCTCTCTATGGATTGAAACAATCCCCAAGAGCTTGGTTTGAACGACTTGGAATGGTGGTGAAGGGACTTGGTTATACTCAAAGCCAAGCTGACCATACATTTTTCTATAAGCATTCAGCAGCTAATAAAACTGCCATCTTAATTGTATATGTGGATGACATTATTCTGACAGGTGATGATTTTTGGGAGCTAAAAGACTTGAAGGAGAAGCTTGCCAAAGCATTTGAAATCAAAGAACTTGGCTCATTAAAATACTTCCTTGGAATTGAATTTGCAAGGTCTAAGGAAGGCATTTTTATGAACCAACGAAAGTACATCCTAGATCTTTTAAAAGAGACGGGATTACTTGGTTGTAAAGCTGCTGAAACACCTATAGAGCCCAACTTAAAATTGAAGCCAGCTGAACCAGAAAATGTAATGGACAAAGGGAGATATCAGCGGTTGGTAGGAAGGCTAATCTATTTATCCCATACACGCCCGGATATAGCCTTTGCTGTGAGCATGGTAAGCCAGTTTATGCATTCACCTGGTCAAGAACACATGGATGCTGTCTTTAGAATCCTAAGGTACTTGAAAGGGTCGCCTGGGAAAGGGTTACTCTATAAAAAGCATGGACATCTTCAAGTAGAAGCTTATACAGATGCAGATTGGGCTGGGAATGTCATGGATAGAAGGTCAACATCTGGGTATTGTACTTTTGTTGGCGGAAACCTGGTTAGTTGGAGGAGTAAAAAACAGAGTGTTGTGGCACGAAGTAGTGCAGAAGCTGAGTTTAGAGCAGTGGCTCATGGAATATGTGAAGCACTATGGGTAGAGAAAATCCTACAAGAACTAAAAGTTTCCATTTCTCCACCAATGAGGTTGTATTGTGACAACAAATCTGCAATTTCCATTTCTCATAATCCAGTGTTGCATGATAGAACTAAACATGTTGAAGTTGACAAGCATTTTATCAGGGAAAAGATTGAGAGAGGACAGATTTGCATCTCCTATGTTCCAACTACGGAACAATTAGCAGATGTTCTAACTAAAGGATTACCCAAGAAGACTTTTGATAGCATAATAAGCAAGCTGTCAATGAATGATATCTTCAAGCCAGCTTGAGGGGGAGTGTTGACTAGATCAAATCAAAATCAGATTCCTAATTTCTTTCTTGAATCTTTTATGTAAATAGAATTAATTATAAATCTTTTCCTTTTTTAGGTTTAGCTTAATTTTAGGGATTTTATGATTAGAAATCTTTTCTTTATTTTAGGCTAGTATTTTTCCTTTCTTTCCTATTTTCTAGTTATTTCTATTTCTGTAATTCCTCTATAAAGAGGCTGATTCCCTGTATTTTTTATAATACAATACATTCAAACACTTCAATTCCGCCAAATTGAATTACTCCAGCAACAACACAAGTATGATTTGGTACATCTACAAATATATCAAAGCTGTGCTTCACTGACTTCATTGTCGTTGGATGCCTTCCCCAATCTCGAGAATCTGGAGATAGAATGGTGTTCAAATCTGGAATCAGTTTCAATGTCAGAGCCACCACAGGCTGCTCTTCAACATCTCACCATCTCTAACTGCCCCCAGTTTGTGTCATTTCCGGAAGAAGGACTGGCTACACCCAACTTGACTCATCTCAATGTTAGCAGGTGCTGGAAGTTGGAGGCATTGCCACGTGGCATGAATACTCTTCTCCCAAATTTAGAGTCTCTCGACATAGCAGGTTGCCCAAACATTTGCAGGTGGCCAGAGGGTGGTTTGCCGGCTAAACTGAAAGAGCTTAGGATAGGAGAATGCAAGGAACAACTGAAAGGTCTATCATGGATGGGCAACTTGGACAACCTCACTCATCTCACCATCTCAGGTCATGGCAGTGACAACATAATAGAGTCATACCCAGAGGTGGGTTGGCTGCCTCGCCTTCCCTCCGTTACCACTCTACATATTCAAGACTTTCATAATCTGGAGACATTGGAGTGCAACCAGCTTCTTCGCCTCACCTCCCTCCAACAACTACACATTTCATACTGTCCAAAGCTGAAGAATATGGAAGGAGAAAAGCTGCCTTCCTCCCTCCAACAATTACACATTTCATGGTGTGAGAAGCTGGAGAATATTGCAGGAGAAAAGCTGCCTCCCTCTCTCTTACTACTTCAACTTGATTTCTGTGGTTTGCTGGGCAAACACTGCAAGAACAAGCATCAACAAATTTGGTCCAAAATTTCCCACATCCCCACCATCCAAGTCAATGGCATACAAATTCTCTGAGTAGATCTTTCTGAACAGGTAATTCTCTAACCTTCATGTTTGTCATGGTATCACAATGAAATTCACACATGCATAAACTTCCTTTTCCTTCCAAGTCAATTTTTTTCTCTTTCCTTAAACAACATTAACCACTTGAACTCATATGCCAACTGGAAAATTTGCATCGTTTTCTTTCATTTATCGGAAAGCTCTCAGTTTGCAGTTGTAGTTAAACAAATATCCTTTCTTACTCTGGGAAACCGTCATTGTTATCTGTAATACTTGTTAACTCTCATATTTTGGGTGTTTATTTTTAAACAAATGGATGTATCAAATTTAATATTTTTACAATCTTCTGCAGGTAGTGCACATATCGAAATGTAATCCTATACATTGCCTATTTCATCTAATTCTAAGTTCATTTGAGGTGGTAATTAAGCTGGATTCATATATTGGGAAATAGAAACTGTGTGTTTTATGATTTTGGCTTCAAGTTATTGAAAAGCAAAGACATGATGGAGAAAGTTGGTGGCACTCATTATTGAAAAGCTTTCGTTGTTGTTGGTATATTTTTCTATTCCCCTCTATAATTTTCTTTCTTTTTTGCTTTTTGCACAGAGAAAAAATAAATCATAACTTGATTTGTGGAAAGAAAATAGTTACAAAATTGTGTTTCTATCTTTCTCAATTCTTTATGATCATTGAGTTAGCTGTTGTTGCAAGATTCATGTAGGATAGTGAAAGGAATCAGCATGCATAAGGTGTATAAGTTTTTTGCTCATAGAGTGAATCTTACATAATAAGCTATTTCTAATACTAAGAAAAGGTTCTGTAATAATAACTATTTCTTCCTTTTTGGATTTGGACACGTTATCAAACAGATTTCCCAACGCGACGAAGGTATGTAGCTAATGCAGTCAAGATGCAAAGAATATGCTTTCCATATTTGAAGATGATAATCATGTACCTGAAGTAGTCGAAGAAGTTGTAGTGATGCCATCAGCAACAATTTCGTTCCTATCAACTTCACTCAATGGTGTGTGCAGTTTGTACCCAATGGGTCTCATTTCCTTTCACTGCTGACTCTAAAATCAAACTAGTGATCCAATATTGTGTTCATGAGATTTTCACATAATTGTGTGTCTGGTTTTTGTGATGACAAAGACTTTAAGTCTTGAAATATTTTTTAATTTGTGTTTCAGGAAGTACATATTGAGGTTTGGTAACCCTATCTAACTCATCATCATTCAATTCAAAGTTCATCAGAAGAGGTGCTCTGTAATTTTAACTTCAGGTTGGTATAGTTACTCCTTTCCTCTGTACAATTTACTTTTCCTATTTTTGTTGGAGTAAGGAAAAAAGATGATAATAGCTTGGTTTGAGAAGGAATTACATGTAGTTCAGGGAAAAGTGGTATTTCTACCTTTCTTATTTTTAATGTATATGATAAACTAAATGTACTAAATATCAACTTACTTTTAGTTCTTTAACTGCTGCCAAAGTGGTTACAATGCCAAAACCGCAAATCAGTGGTGGAGCTTGTAAATTTAAACAAAAAGATGTAGCATTTCTAATGCATTCAAGTTTATTACATGAATTTATAAAGACATCTGTAATGTCATTATTCGTTAATAAAATCTGTTATCAAAGACAATCTTGATATACTTTCTCCTCGTTGAAGAAAATATTAGGTCGGGGATTTGAGTGTTTGATGGCTTGTGGATTCTGCTGGGAGTGTCAAGCTTAGTACCTCCTCTTTTGAAAATTGTGAATTCTTTAACTACACGTCTAGTCTAATAATTGATTTTTTTTGTTCAAACATTTTATGAAGATGATCATACTTTTACTAAATTGATAATGTAAGTTTTACAATTTTGTGATCATACTCGAATAATATGCACTTCGGTATGGATTAATTTGATGTAATGGACCTCAATTTTCATTACCATATTGTTACTAGAATGATAATTCTTTTTCTTCTTTTTGGGTTGACTATGCAGTCTCTATAAATCTACAGTTGGGGAGTGTTTCAATGGTGGTTTGGGCTGAGATTATGACAGTAAGTTCTGGATGTACTTTTTTGTTCCAAATGGTTGGAGGATTAAGATAAGATTTGGAGGGTGAGATATGGCTTGTGTGCGCAAAGTAACTCTGGTTTTGTAAATTTTTCATGTTTTTGGTTACATTTATATGCTGTGGTGCTTGATTGTTTTGACTTAATGTAAGCATTTGATTTGTTTACTTATTTGAGATTTTCTTGTATCCTTACTTAATTATAGTGGTACTTCTTTTTTGGTCCAAATGACCCGTGGTTCACGCTTTAAAATTTCTGTTCCACCATCCATGATGAATTCAGATGCTGCAATATCCTCTTCATGGTGGTGCTTCGTTTGGTGTCACATTAGGTTCTGCTGCCACGTTCAATGCCGGACCAAGTGGTGACTGAAACAAAAAAATAACGAAACAAATACATACTTCATGCAACATTTTATTACCAAATCAAGGTATATTGAAAAGAAATTGCTGATTTGATATTAAGTAAACAGCATCCGTAACACATATCTGAACAGTTTCCAACTTCAGCAAGAGCCTCATTATATTCTCTCCAAGTGCGATCCTCTGCTTCTCATCATTTTGTAGATCAGAAGAGTGCTCAAACGCTTGAATAGAAGTTTTGACATTAGTCAACTCCTTACTGACTTCGGCTATCTGCTTCAATTTCTCCAATGGCTCTGATCTCCTCACTTGGTAGCTGTGATACACAGCTTGAATTAAAATGGCAGCATCAACATCTGATAAAGCCTTTCTCTCCTATCCGCCTTCGTCAGTTGGTTTGCTCGAGTCCTTTGCTTCATTCAGCTTAGCCTCTTCCATCATCTTCTCTGCTCCATTTTGTTGCCTTCTTTTCTTCAGTATCTCCAACTGAACAATTCTCATCTGCACCCTTGTCTCCATCAGTCTTATTGTCAGTCACCTGAATGGTTTCCTCTTTTGGTTGAACTTCCTTGCTGACATCTGCTACATTCGGAAGGCTTGAATCTGGCTGCGCTTCGCTACAATGCAGAGAATGAGAGACACTATATATAGCAAAGGTCTCCTAACAGCCTAACGGCTAGTTATCAAATATAATAGCATAACAGCAACTAACCTATTGCTAACTACCATTTTCATTCTCTTCACTAATAAAGACATCACTGAATTCTTTGCTGCCGGTTCAAGAGTAAGACAGGCTGCTTCTGCCATGAATCTGTGATATAATATTAATCCCATTCTCATAAGTTTAGCATGTATGTATGCGTGTCAGTTAGTTAGTTAGTTAGCGGAAAGATATCTTGCTTGTAATTCAATTTCAAACATATCCAATGTACCATCCATCCTAAGGTGTAATGCAAGTTTATGAGTACATCGGAAGTGCATTATTAGTTTATTGTTGTGTTCATTTAGAAGAGATGACAGCCAAATGACTTAGAGAAGCAATGATGTTGGTGGTTGCTGGAAGCTGGCATGGAATACAAATGCTTCAGCAGGTAGTGTATATATATCTTCATGTTGTTTCAATTCTCTTTGAACACCAAATGACCATGAAGTTCTAAACATTAAACATCTGTGTAGTTTGCAGGGATAAACTGGGTTCTATATTACACTCCTCAAATTCTTCAAGAGGTGGGTGTTGAAACACTTCTTAAAGATATTGGCATTAGCTCCAAATCTACATCATTCCTAGTCAGTGCTGTCACAACCTTGTTGATTCTTCCTGGTATAGCTCTAAGCATGAGGCTCATAGATATCTTAGGAAGAAGGTACGCTTTTTTTTTTTTTTGGTTTGGCAGTTTAATACCTGTTTAGTTGTGTATTTCTGTTATCATTTTGAAGACACTCTAGAGATCTCAAAATTTAACCCTTCAAATTGGCCACCAGAGTTGGCTAAATACTTGCTTCAAGAAATGGAAGGTTCAAATAAGTTTTAGGATTAGTTTGAAAAAAGTATACTTTTTAAGCATCTTTCTATTTGCTTCTATTTGTTGTCTACTTGTCAAAAGCAGATTCCTTAATATGCAGGCAACTACGACTCGCTGCGATTCCTGTGTTGATAGTCTCGGTTATGCTTTTGTTTCTGGTGCTTTAAGATGGCCTATGGACCACTTCCAAACTTACTCTGCTATGAGATTTTTCCAACAAGGGTGTGCGGCCTCTGCTAGCTATATGCGCTCTAGTGTTATGGATTGGAAGCATAATTGTCACATACACACTGCCTGTGATGCTCAGCTCAATCGGACTCGCCGGTTTCTTTGGCATATATGCTGTTGCTTGTTACAACTCCTGGATATTTGTGTTCCTGGAGGTTCCAGAAACAAAGGGCATGCTTCTGCCAAGAATCTGTGACAAAATATTGATCTCATTCTCATGAGTTTAGCATGTATGCATGCATGTCAGTTAGTTAGAGAAAGATATCTTGGTTGTAGTTCAATTTCAAACGTATATGTACCATCCTTCTTAAGGTGGAATGCAAGTTTATGATTACTTGATTAGCTTGATTTATATGCACCTCATCACAAAATGATGTCTCAGTCTTTTTCACTAATTAAAGAAACCAATAATGCAGCATTTACTAATATATGTTTAAAATTAAATAATAAAAAATATAATTATAAAAATTTGATAGGAATAATGAAAGAAAAAAAATAAAAAATAAATAAATTGTGTCTCTTGTTAGTATTTCTGAACACTATGTTTGTGTTCATATCTATCTCATCTGTCAAACAGAGAAATTTTTTGTCTTTGGTGTATCCAACATTTGAGATTTTTTTTAGATGTATTGAACAAATGGATGTCTCAAATTTTTGTTTCTACTATCTTCTTTAGGTAGCTTGTGTACATGTTGAGATGTAATCCTATGCATTGACTATATTTCTTCATTTAGTTCTAAGTTCATTTGAGGTGGTAATTAAGCTGAATTGATGTGCTGGGAACCAGAAACAGTGTTTCTCATTTTGGCTTCATGTTATTGAAAAGCAAAGATGATGGAGACAGTTGAAGTGGCACTTATCATTGAAAAGCTTTTGTTGTTGTTGGTATATTTCTCCGTTTCTCTCTATAATTTTATTTTTGCTTTTTTGCATAGAGAAAAATTAAATGATAGCTTGATTTGTGGAAAGAAAAGAGTTGTAAAATGGTCTTTCTGTCTTGCCAATTCTTTGTGAGCCAGCTGTTATTTGCAAGATTCATGTCGGATAGTAAAAGGAAGTAGCATGCATGAGATGTATAAGCTTTCAAAATAGAAGGATCAAAATTAAACCAATGATCCAACATTGTGTTCATGAGGTTTTAACATATCTGCATTACTAAAAATGGTATAAAAAATAAACAAGAAAAGAGAGAATGTAGAACAATAAGCGTGTGGCACTTTTGTGATGACAAACACTTCTTGTAATGTTTTTTAATTTGTATTTCAGGGGATACATTGAGGATTAAGCAGCAATTGCCACGAGAGCATTGCAGTTCTGGACAGAATCTTGAATTGCAGTTTCAGTAAAGAAAAAGCAACAGAAATGCAGAGTCATTTATGACTTCTACCTTTTTTTCATATATATATATATATATATAAGATAAAAAGATAACTGATGTCATTATGAAAGTTAGATATCCTTTTATCTTATCATCCAGAAACTCTATACTTAACTGAATTTGCAATGTATTAAAGATATGCCTTTGATTTGATGTATCTTTCAGTGACAAGCAATAAGTGTGAGCTGAATGATTGGAAGGATCAAATCTTCATCTCAAATTAAAGAACTGCTGTGTGATGCAATGTAGATTTGAGCAAATCTTTAGACTGCCTTTACCATGTGTGTTGTTCAACTGGCAAATCTGGGGTGAGAATATTGATATGATTTTCTTTCTCCCCTGAAATGATCTCTACAAGGATATATTATTGAAAAGTAAGCATAATGGATTATGTTAACCTTATTCATGCATTAGAGCGTCAATTAAAACACTGAATTTCTCAATGATTGGACTGCACTTGTATTTAAAAACTTTTTCGAGTGGCTAGTAATGTAGTGTTGAAAATGTGACCTTTGTTCATCACCATCTGCATCAACATTGCCACAAGCTCATTCTAGTACATGTTTAAGCCTACCACTATAGCAAAATCATTTACACAAGTAATCTGCAAAGGACCTGCAATTATCAAGCATCATGACCTTAACTAGTTCTAAACTGACTGCTCAAAGAATTGCATCAACTATGCAATGATTTAGCTTCATTGTTACTTGCTTGGAAAATTAAATTGTCTCAGTGAAATTTAAAATAGAGTAAATAGCCATGTTGATTGTCAAAAAATTCAGATTTTGACAAAAATAGTCTCAATAGATAATACTAACAAAATGACTGAAAAATATGTTCTATTTGACAAAATGATTCAAGTGCTTATTTATTTGCTAACGGAGTCGCCAACATAGCATATTAGTTGCTGACTAGGAATATCATTTCTCTAGTGTAAAAAGGAAAAAAATATTATTTATACATGTGAATACTGAATAGGTATTTCACATTCTTCTATCACATTTAAATTTAATAATCATTTCAATTATTTTCCTATTTAAATGTTTCAACTATTCAACTATTTATTAAAATATTAGCTGGGTTGTGCAAAAAGTCAGAAACCTTCCTCAAGTTGCAATTTTAATTTGTTGCATCTCTCGGAATTAAAAACACAGAAGAGTAACCTTGAAGGCATCTACCACTTGAAGTCAATGTCTATGCTATATTGCCAAATGCTAAAATATTGTAATCTCATACTATCCATTATTGTTATTAATAATGATATGCATTGATATCATATGATGGTGATCCTACATTAAATTATATAGTTAATTAATTTCCAGAAAGACTAGTTTCGGTTGGTCACCCTTTTGTTATTTGAATATTGTGTTTCAACTTTCAACATTCAAAGAAGAATATAGAAATGAAGTATATTCTCGCTTATATGCCTTTTATTATTGTTGAATACTTGAATACCTAGCAAGCATTATTGCAATATTGCTCTGTCTTCCTTACATTCTGAGAATCCAATCACGCACTGATTCATTTGCTGTTGTTGTGATCTGTATCATATCATGGCTGAAGCACTTGTTGTTGGAGCTTTAGTTTCTGCCTCCATCAGCCTTGTTCTTAACAGGCTCATTTCACCTGAGTTTGTCAACTCGTTGGTGAGCAAGAAGCTGGACCGAAAGTTGGTTGAGAGGCTCAAGACTGCTCTCTTGGCTGCAGAAGCTCTGGCCGCTGACGCCGAGCAGAAGCAGTTTGGAAACGATCGTGTAAGGAAATGGCTTGATAATCTCAGGGATGCTCTCTACACTGCTGATGACTTGCTGGACCGTGTCTTCATCAAAGCTGAAATTTGCAAAAAGGTACGCGTTCGCCTTCCTCTCCGCCTTAATTTATCTGTTAGGAAGATGGTGACTAAGATAAACGAGGTTGTTAAAAGAATAGAAGATCTTCAGAAACTTAAAGATAGCCTTGGTCTGAAAGAGATTCCAACGGGTAGCTCCTCATGGAGAACTCCATCCAGTTCTCTTGAAAGGGGGACTGTCTACGGCAGGGATGGTGATCAAAAGGCACTAATCAACATGCTCAATGACAACAATCATCATAGCTTGTCCGTCATCTCTATTGTTGGTATGGGCGGGGTTGGTAAAACTACTTTAGCACAATGCCTCTACAACAACAAGGATTTGATGGATGGGGTTGATCTGAAAGCATGGATTTGTGTTTCTGAAAATTTTGATGTTGTTGAGACTACTAAGAATGTTATAAAGGGGATCTCTTCAGGTGTTTGTAGTCTTGACAGCTTCGATTTACTTCAACAAGATTTGAAGGAAAAACTGTCAGACAACAAGTTCTTCATTGTTTTGGACGACGTTTGGAGTGAAGATGCTGACAAATGGAATAGTTTTATCGTCCCTTTCCAACATGGGAGAAAAGGAAGCACTATTCTTCTAACTACCCGCAAGGAAAATGTTGGTCCGACCGTCCAAAATTATAGCTCTTACTCTCTCAAGGGACTGTCAAATTATTTTTGTTGGTCTATTTTTGCGGGCAATGCATCCTTTCCTGAATCAAATGGGAGCTCAGAACTGGAAGGAATAGGTAGAAAGATTGTCAAGAGGTGTGATGGCTTGCCGTTAGCTGCAGAAACACTTGGACGCTTGTTGCACTTAGAGCGTCATGTTGATGAATGGAATAAAATACTATCGAGTGACATTTGGGAATTTCCTATGACAGACAGTAAGATCGTTCCTGCATTGTTAATAAGTTACAATCATCTGCCTGCTCATTTAAAACGTTGCTTTGTTTATTGTTCATTGTATCCCAAAGATTATAAACTTGATAAAGATGAATTAATCTTGTTGTGGATGGCTGAAGATCTTTTACAACCACCAAGGAGGGGACAGACTCTAGAAGAAGTTGGTTGCGAGTGTTTCGATGGCTTGGTTTCAAGACTATTCTTCAAGCAGGTTGAGAACGAGTTCGAGAAGTATTTTGTGATGCATGATCTCATGCATGACTTGGCAACTTTTCTTGCTGGAGATCTTTGTTGTAAATTTGGTGAAAAAGAAGCGATGAGTATTCTAACTCGTCATTTGTCATACAATCATTCAATCCCTGATAAAACATGCTCCTCTAGTAAAATAGAATCTTTGAGGACATTATCTTTGAGGACATTATTGTATATCAATGATTGGTCTTATTACAAGAAAGCACCCGCAAAGTTACCATGTGACATATTGTCAAAGAATAAATACCTGAGAGTTTTGTCATTTGGTACACCCAATATATTTCCTGATTCAATAGCTAAAAAATTGATCCAATTGCGCTATTTGGATCTTTCTGGGAACGATATTGAGGTATTGCCGCAGTCATTATGCAATTTGTTTAATCTGCAAACATTAAAGCTAGAAAATTGTTCAAAGCTGACTATGCTGCCGAATGACATGTATAAGCTTGTGAATTTGCGGCATCTTGATATAAGGGGTACTCCTCTGAAAGAAATGCCAAAAGGAATGGGCAAATTAAAACAGTTGCACATTTTAAGCAAGTTTGTGGTGGGAAAGCAAGAAGACAATGGAATCCAAGAGTTAGGAGGGCTTTTATATCTTCATGGATCACTTGAGATTGAGAAATTGGAGAATGTGGTTGATGCCAATCAGGCAATGAGTGCAAGGATAATAGATAAGAAGCACATTGAGGAGTTATCGTTGAAATGGTCTGTGCCTTCAGGTGATGATATGGTTTCAAACACACATACTGATGAACAACATATACTCCACAGCTTGCAACCGGACACTGGCTTGAAGGAGTTGAAAATCAAGGGCTACAAAGGGAAAATGTTTCCAGACTGGATTGGGCATTCCTTGTACCAAAACATGACAAGTGTATCTCTAGAATCTTGCTGGAGTTGCTGCGTGCTGCCTTCACTTGGACAGCTGCCATCTCTCAAGTCCCTGAGCATCAAAAGTTTTGATGAGCTGAAGAGCATTGGCAAGGAGTTTTACAAGAATGAAGGCCATCAACATTCTTCGCCTATTGCACCGTTTCCCTCATTGGAGACATTGGAATTTGATGACATGTCATGTTGGGAGGAGTGGCACTTACCTGAGTCAGAAGCCTTTCCTCAGCTTAAGAGCCTTAAAATAAGAGTGTGTCCAATGTTACAGGGAGATATGCTTAGTCAGGTATTAGTGAGAATCGTTTCTTCCTCATCGGATGTTTCCAAAGTGCACAAACTGAAAATAAAAGAAGATGCTGAAAGATTGTATAAAAAGATGAGACTTGATGGGGATAGGTTATCAATTAGGGGATTTAAGGCAAGGATCATCCACCATCTAACTTGCCTCCAAGAAATACAAATCTCAGACTGTTCATCTGTTGTATCCTTGGGGGGCAATTGTTTACCCAAATCTTTGCAAAAGCTCAAAATCTTTAATTGCCGCCAAATTGAATTACTCCAGCAACAACACAAGTATGATTTGGTAGATCTACGTATAAAATACAGTTGTGATTCACTGACCTCGTTGTCGTTGGATGCCTTTCCCAATCTCGAGAATCTGGAGATAGTGAGGTGTTCAAATCTGGAATCAGTTTCAATGTCAGAGCCACCACACGCTGCTCTTCAATGTCTCTCCATCAATTGGTGCCACAAACTTGTGTCATTTCCCCAAGAAGGACTGGCTACACCCAACTTGACTCATCTCAATGTTAGCAGGTGCTGGAAGTTGGAGGCATTGCCACGTGGCATGAATACTCTTCTCCCAAATTTAGAGTCTCTCGACATAGCAGGTTGCCCAAACATTTGCAGGTGGCCAGAGGGTGGTTTGCCGGCTAACCTGAAAGAGCTTAGGATAGGAGAATGCAAGGAACAACTGAGAGGTCTATCATGGATGGGCAACTTGGACAACCTCACTCATCTCACCATTTATGGTGATGGCAGGGAGAGCATAATAGAGGTGGGTTGGCTGCCTCGCCTTCCCTCCCTTACCACTCTACATATCCAAGACTTTTATAATCTGGAGACATTGGAGTGCAACCAGCTTCTCCGCCTCACCTCCCTCCAACAACTACGCATTTCATTCTGTAAGAAGCTGAAGAATATGGAAGGAGAAAAGCTGCCTTCCTCCCTCCAACAATTACACATTTCATGGTGTGAGAAGCTGGAGAATATTGCAGGAGAAAAGCTGCCTCCCTCTCTCTTACTACTTCAGCTTGATTTCTGTGGTTTGCTGGGCAAACACTGCAAGAACAAGCATCAACAAATTTGGTCCAAAATTTCCCACATCCCCACCATTCAAGTCAATGGCATACAAATTCTCTGAGTAGATCTTTCTGAACAGGTAATTCTCTAACCTTCATGTTTGTCATGGTATCACAATGAAATTCACACATGCATAAACTTCCTTTTCCTTCCAAGTCAATTTTTTTCTCTTTCCTTAAACAACATTAACCACTTGAACTCATATGCCAACTGCAAAATTTGCATTCTTTTCTTTCATTTATCGGAAAGCTCTCAGTTTGCAGTTGTAGTTAAACAAATATCCTTTCTTACTCTGGGAAACCGTCATTGTTATCTGTAATACTTGTTAACTCTCATATTTTGGGTGTTTACTTTTAAATAAATGGATTTATCAAATTTAATATTTTTACAATCTTCTGCAGGTAGCTTGTGCACATATAGAGATGTAATCCTATACATTGGCTACACATCTTCATTTAATTCTGTGTTCATTTGAGGTAGTAATTAAGCTGGATTCATGTATTAAGAAACAGAAACTCTGTTTTCTGATTTTGGCTTCAAGTTATTGAAAAGCAAAGACATGATGGAGAAAGTTAGTGGCACTCATTACTGAAAAGGTTTGGTTGTTGTTGGTATATTTTTCTATTCCTCTCTATAATTTTCTTTCTTTTTTGCTTTTTGCACAGAGAAAAAATAAATCATAACTTTATTTGTGGAAAGAAAATAGTTACAAAATTGTGTTTCTGTCTTTCTCAATTCTTTATGATCATAGAGTTAGCTGTTGTTGCACGATTCATGTAGGATAGTGAAAGGAATCAGCATGCATAAGTTGTATAAGTTTTTTGCTCATAGATTGAATCTTACATAAAATAAATAGTAGTAGATGCCTATAATAAGCTATTTCTAATACTAAGAAAAGGTTCTGTAATAATAACTATTTCTTCCTTTTTGGATTTGGACACGTTATCAAACAGATTTCCCAAGACAACGAAGGTATGTAGCTAATGCAGTCGAGATGCAAAGAATATGCTTTCCATATTTGAAGATGATAATCATGTACCTGAAGTAGTCGAAGAAGTTGTAGTGATGCCATCAGCAACAATTACGTTCCTATCAACTTCACTCAATGGTGTGTGCAGTTTGTACCCAATGGGTCTCATTTCCTTTCACTGCTGACTCTAAAATCAAACCAGTGATCCAACATTGTGTTCATGAGGTTTTCACATAATTGTGTGTGTGGTTTTCGTGATGACAAAGACTTTAAGTCTTGAAATATTTTTTTAATTTGTGTTTCAGGAAGTACATATTGAGGTTTGGTAACCATATCTAAATCATCATCATTCAATCCAAAGTTCATCAGAAGAGGTACTCTATAATTTTAACTTCGGGTTGGTATAGTTTCTCTATTCCTCCTTACAATTTACTTTTCCTATTTTTGTTGGGAGAAAGAAAAAGAGATGATGATAACTTGATTTCAGAAGGTATTAGTTATATGTAGTTCAGGGAAAGATGGTGTTTCTACCTTTCCCATTTTTTAATGTATATGCTAAACTAAATGTACTATAAATATCAACTTAATTTTGGTTCCTTAACTGCTGCCAAAGCTGTTACAATGCCAAAACTGCAATTCAGTGGTGGAGCTTGTAAATTTAAACAAAAAGATGCAACGTTTCTAATGCATTCAAGTTTATTACATGAATTTATAAATACATCCACTTTTGAAACATGTCATGAAGAGGATCATACTTTTACTAAATTGATAATTTAAATTCTACAATTTTGTGATCATACTATTGTTGAAATATTCTTTTAGAAGAATTTCATATCATGTAAATACTTGCCTAAAGTGTTCTCATCTCTTTTGATATTTAGTCCTGCTAACTACTTGAATAATATGCACTGGTATGGATTAATTTCGATGTAATGGACCTCAATTTTCATTACCATATTGTTACTGGAATGATAATTTTTTTTCCTTTTTCGGTTGATTATGCAGTCACTAAAAATCTGCAGTCGAGAGTGGTCCAATCTTGGTTTTGGCTAAAATTCTGATAGCAAGTTCTGGATGTACTTTTTCATTCTGAATGGTTGGACGAATAAGATAAGATTTGGAGGGTGAGATATGGCCTGCGCACGCAAAGTAGCTTTGGTTTTGTAAATTTTTCATGTTTTTGGTTCCCATTTATACGCATTGGTGCTTGGTTGTAAATTTGTAAATTCTTCCCGATTTTCATTTGTCTGGTTTCTGTTATTTGTTGGCTGCCACTGTTTTCTGTATTATTACGCCAATTATTCTCTCAAGAGGCTATTCCAATTGATGATGTATTTGCCAAATCAATGTTTTTTGTTTCGAAAATTGGGAAGTTTTACCTTTAATATTTGGAATTTGTGTGCTTTTGCAACAGAAAAAGTACTTCTTTTTCCAAAAGAAAGAAAGAATGAAATTTACACAATTTGCTATGACACGTTATCTTTCATGAAATTTCATATGAATAAATATAATAATTATTGCCTCAGAGGATTCTTATTTGCTAGGATGTATTTGCTAGGAAATTAAAGTTATTGAAATGAAGACCGCTGATACAATGACCGGTGAATAAAATTGACTTGCCTCATACTAGAGGTTGAGGTTGAGAAAGAAGGTTCCTATGTGAAAGAAACGAAAATGGGTTAAAGAGTCAATTTATCTATCTATCTATCTATCTATTTATATCAAACTAGAAATAGACCCGCGGGAAAAATATCCTCTCAAGTTTTTTTAACAATTGATAGAATCCATTGTGATCTATCACCTTTGATTCTATGAGTGAGACCAGAAATAAATAAGAGAGAGAGCGCAATGAATGGTTAGATTGAACACTAGATACCATCCAATTTTTTTCTCACTGGAGAGGATCCACTCCCCATGTTGTGCAGAGCGATAAATTAATAATAGTATATAATAAATATTAAAAATTGTTATATTTTGTAAAATTAAATTAAATATGTGTAAATTAAAATAAATTTAAAAGGAGTTTTATTTAAAATAATTTATAATACAAAAGATTTAGATTCTAGAATTGTATAAAGTGAATAAGTTATTTTTAATAAGTTTTTTTATTAAATTATTTTTAATAAGAATAATTGAAATAGTATAAAATGAAATTACCTATTAATATTTTTCTTTGACCCACCCTGTCGAATAATGTCTCAAGTGATGCAAATTCAAAATAGTGTTGGAGAATGTTCAAAACTAAATCTTTAATTTCTTTCATAACAATTGTGAGTAAAAACTTTGTTTTCATTATACCTTTAATTGATTTATACAAATCATTTGCATATTCTATTTCAAAATTTTTATAGTATAGACTTTTCCTTCATGTAATAAATGTTTAAATTTGTTAATCATATTTTTCTTCACAATTACATAAAGAGGTGTTTCTTATGGTGTCAGTAAATCATAGTTAATAATTAGTTAAAAAAATTGATTACATTTTTATTAAGTTATTAGAAAAGAAACAATGAATAACATATTGAAAAAAAGTATAATTTTAATGATATTAAAATGCAATTATATATAAAGTATTATAAAATAATATAAAAAGTAAAAATAATTAAAATAATTTTTTTTCATAAATTCAATTTAAAAATAAAATAAATATGTTTGTTTTGTATCTTTTTATCTAATATAATCATTTCTAACTAAAAAGCTTCTCTTCATTTGTGGGTGTTAATATTTTTCATTACATGAACTGTGATAAACCCATTGTCTTTTTGTTTGATGATATTGTCCAAAGAATGATACTCCATTGAGTAAGTTTGAGATGTTGTGTAGTTCGAAAATAATTTTTTTGTGCTAAATTTGATGTTATTTGAAGGAATAGTGATAAAGGACTTATATAAGTAGTTCAAATAGGATGAAATTTGAATATTTGTAACGTGAAATTTAGGGCAAATCACTACATTAAGCCAAGGAGAGCAAAAAATTACACAAATCCGCCAAACCAAAAATTATTTCATGAATCAACCGATACACATTTCTATATAGTTCGAATTAAGTTGTTTCGAACTTGATTTACATGTAATTCGAATCAACTTGATTCGAATTATACACAAACGCACACACCCACTAATTCGAATCAACCTGATTCGAATTACACACATACAATAATTCGAATCAGGTTGATTCGAATTACACTCTGATTTATTAAAAAAATTAATAATTTATTAAAAAAATAATAATTTAAAATTAAAAAATATATTTTATTTCATACATTAAAAAAAAGCTAACAAAATATTTAATTACGAGATTTTTTTAAAATATTAATGAGCTATCAATTCGAATTCCATACAATACTCTTTTGTCCATTTTTAACTGTTCATGAATATTTTTTAATAAATTTTTTTAAATTATATGGTGAGATATTACATTATTCAAATTACACATGAGGAAGTTCGAATCGCTCTGATTCGAATTATATGGCGAGCAATTCAAATTCTATAAAATACTCTTCTGCCCATTCTTGATAGCTCATGAATATTTTTTAATAAATTTATTTTAACTATACCACAAAAAAATATTTTATTCTATGTAAAATAATTTAAAAAATGGCTTTAAAAATATTAGAAGTACTATAAAAATTTGTAATGTTCTAATGACTTAGGTAAATACATGCATGTACACAAATTTTAAATAAAATACTCTACATAGTCAATAATAATTTAGAAATTAAAAAAATATTTTATTCCATCCAAAATAATTAAAAAATATATTTTATTCTATACAAAATAATTTTTAAAAAATGGCTTAAAAGATGTTATGAGTACTATAAAGTTTATAATATTCTAGTGATTTAGGTAAATACATGATAAAAATATATTTTTTTTTTTAATTTCTAAATTATTATAGACTATGTAGAGTATTTCTTTAATGTCCTAAGTCATTACAAATGTTTATAATACTCCTAACATCTTTTAAGCCATTTTTAAATTATTTTGCATAGAATAAAATATTTTTTTGTGGTATAATTAAAATAAATTTATTAAAAAATATTCATGAGCTATCAAGAATGAGCAAAAGAATATTGTATATAATTCGAATTGCTCACCATATAATTCGAATCAGAGTGATTGAACTTCTCCATGCGTAATTCGAATTATGTAATATCTCACCATATAATTTAAAAAATTTTATTAAAAAATATTCATGAACTATTAAAAATGGACAAAAGAGTATTGTATGGAATTCGAATTGATAGCTCATTAATATTTTAAAGAAATCTCGCAATTAAATATTTTGTTAGCTTTTTTTAATGCATGAAATAAAATATATATTTTTTAATTTTAAATTATTATTTTTTTAATAATTTTTAATAAATTATTAATTTTTTTAATAAATCAGGGTGTAATTCGAATCAACCTGATTCGAATTATTGTATGTGTGTAATTCGAATCAAGTTGATTCGAATTAGTGGGTGTGTGTGTTTGTGTGTAATTCGAATCAGGTTGATTCGAATTACATGCAAATCAAGTTCGAAACAACCTAATTCGAACTATATAGAAATATGCATCGGTTGATTCATGAAATAATTTTTGGTTGGCGGATTTGTGTAATTTTTTGCTCTCCTTGGCTTAATATAGTGATTTGCCCTGAAATTTATTATGATTAATAATATTATTATGACATTTGTAATAATATGGATGTTTATTAAATGTAATGAGTTATTTGTAGAAATTAATAAATTAATTATTGGAGTTATAAATTTATTTATTGTTTATAACGGTAAGATATAATACATATAGAGATATAGATTTAATGTCTTTAAGTTACAAATTTAATTAGACACTATTAATTTCTAATTATTGTCATTGGTATTTTGCACCCTAATTTTCATATATTTCTATTACTTGTATATATATATATATTTGCTAATTTGAAAATAATAGTTGATTTGGCAAAAATTAAATGGTTGATTCTAAAGTTTTGCCAAGTAAGCAATATTGCTAACATGTATTAGTAGGAAGAGAAAGATGTCTTAAAAGTAATGTGAGTAAATTTATCTATTTATTTTTATATATTAAGATAAATTTCTTATGCTAAATTTGATGTTACTTGAAGGAATAGTGATATAGAGACTTATATAAGTTGTTCAAATAGTATATATGGAATTTGAATATTTGTAACGTAAAATTTATTATGATTAATAATATTATTATAACATTTGTAATATAGATGTTTATTACATTTAATGAGTTATTTATAAAAATTAATAAATTAATTATTGGAGTTATAAATTTATTGTATTGTTTATAATGGTAAGATATAATAAATATAAGAATATGGATTCAATGTCTTTGTAGATTACAAATTTGGTTAGACATTATTAATTTTTAATTATTGTCACTAGTAATTTTGCACCCTAATTTGCATATATTTCTATTACTTGTGTATATATATTAGCTAATTTGGAAATAATAGTTAATTTGGCAAAAATTGAGTTGTTGATTCTAAAATTTTGTCAAGTAAGCAATGTTGCCAACATGACATTAGTAAGAGGAAAAAGATGTCTTAAAAGTAATATGAGTAAATTTATATATTTACTTTTATATATTAAGATAAATTTCTTATGCTAATTTTGATGTTACTTAAAGGAATAGTGATAAGAGACTTATATAAATAGTTCAAATAACATGAAATTTGAATATTTGTAATGTAAAATTTATTATGATTAATAATATTATTATGACATTTGTAATATGGATGTTTATTACATTTAATGAGTTATTTATAAAAATTATAAATTTATTGTATTGTATTGTCTGTAACGGTAAGATATAATAAATATAGAAATATGGATTCAATGTCTTTGTAAGTTACAAATTTGATTAGATATTATTAATTTCTAATTATTGTCATTGGTAATTTTATACGCTAATTTGTATATATTTCTATTACTTGTGTATATATATTTGCTAATTTAGAAATAACAGTTGATTTAGCAAAAATTGAGTGTTAATTCTAAAATTTTGTCAAGTAAATGATGTTTAATAACAATAGTAAAAGAAAAAAATATCTTAAAAATAATATGGATAAATTTATCTATTTACCTTTATATATTAAGAATAAATAAATAGATTATATAATTAAATGAACTTATGTCATAGCTTTTTGTATTTGTGTCACGTAAATAATTTTACAATTTGATATATACAAAATAATTAGATTTTTCTATAGTATTAATATGTTATTTATTATTATATGGTTCATTACAAAATTTAAATCAATTTTAATATGCTACTAAATAATTTTTAAGTTTAAATGCCATGATTTGAGAATTTTGAGAAAATGAGATTTTAAATAAAAAGAAATAGAATAATAAAAAAAAGTAAGATGATGAATTTGTGAGTTTGATAATATTAGATGGTTAGTTACAAAAAGAAGAAATGATAAAATGTAGAGGATTTTTTTGGGAAGAAAGAAAAAAAAAAGACAGAAAGGGGGAAGTTGGGGGGGGGGGGGGGGGGGGAGTTCATCCAAGGAGGGGAGAAAGGGGGGAGAGAGAAAAGCGAATGTTTAAGTGGGGGCATGTCACATGTGCCCCTTTTTCGGGTTCTCTTCCCTCTTTTCTTTTATTTATGGATTATTATATAAAAATTGTTGTAGCACTTTAATCTGAAATAAGTACTAGATAAGTAACTAATAATTTGATAGATGAAATTATAAAAAATATATAAAATTATTTTATTGTTGGATATTGTGGTGTTTGATTATATGTCTTTTCATCTAATATAATTATTTCTAAACAAAAAAGTTTTTCTTCATTTGTGGTGTTAATATTTTTTATAGACAAACCACGCAAATTTTGATAAATCAATTGTCTGTTATTTGGTGATATTGTCCAAAAAAATGATGTTCTATTGAGTAAGTTTGAGATGTTGTGTAATTTGAAAATAAATTTTTTGTGTTAAATTTGAAGTTATTTAAAAGAATAGTGATAAGAGACTTATATATGTAGGTCAAATATTATTAAATTTGAATATTTGTAACGTAAATTTATTATGATTAATAATATTATTATGACATTTGTAATATGGATATTTATTTCATTTAATGAGTTATTTAAAGAAATTAATTATTAAGATTATAAATTTATTGTATTGTTTATAACGGTAAGATATAATAAATATAGGGATATGGATTCAATATTTTTGTATATTACAAATTTGATTAGCCATTATTAATTTTTAATTATCGGAGATTTTTAGAATTTTTGTATATATATATATATATATATTTTTTTTTGCTGATTCAAAAATAATAGTTAATTTGATAAAAATTGAGTGGTCAATTTTAAAGTTTTGCCAAATAAGTAATATTGCTCATAAAACTCGTCTTAAAAATAATGTGATAAACTTATTCATTTTCCTAAGTATAGTAAGAATAAATAGATTGATATCATATAGTTAATTAGTTTCCTTTTCGAGAAATGCTAGGGCCAGCAATTTTGGTGTTTTGTAAATATGAATTGGCTATCAATAATATTTTTAATAGTGTGAAGTTACATCTAATAACGAGAGATCACTCACTTTTGTTTTGATGGTTAAGTGCTGACCATAAAACACAAAAATTACTTGTCCCTACACTTTTCCTTTCCACAAAGACTAGTTTAAGTTGGTCACTCTTTTGCTATTTGAATACTCTGTTTCATGCTTCAAGGAAGAATATTAAAATGAAGTAACGTGCAAAGCCAGCTATGCACTCCACTGCTGGGAATTATTTTATCTTACCTCGGAGATCGATACCACGTGATGCCAACGTCTCTTTGCTGAATGAACCAACTCTGGTGATATCTCGCTGTATGCGTTCAAGGCTGCATAGTGAATACATTGCTCTCTCTTTGTTACATTCTGGAAATTCCAATCTCTCACTCATTAGTTCGCTGTTGTTGAGATCTGTATCATATCATGCCTGAAGCACTTGTGGTTGGAGCTTTAGTTAATGGCTTGGCCAACGTTGTTCTTGACAGGCTCATTTCATCTGAGTTTCTCAACTTGGTGGTGGGCAAGAAGCTGGATCGGAAGTTGGTTGAGAAGCTGAAGACTGCTATCTTGGCGGCCAAAGCTCTGGCTGCTGACGCTGAGAAGAAGCAGTTTGGAAACGAACTTTTCAGGGAGTGGCTTCATAGTCTCAAAGATGCTCTCTACACTGCTGATGACTTGCTGGACCGTGTCTTCATCAAAGCTGAAATTCGCAACAAGGTACGCATTCGTCTTCCTCACTTCCTTGATCTGTCTGGTAGGAAGATGGTGACTAAGATAGAAGAGGTGGTTGAAAGAATAGAAGATCTTGAGAGACGCAAAGATACCCTTGGTCTGAGAGAGATTCAAACAGGAAGCTCTTCATGGAGACCTCCATCCACTTCTCTTGTGAAGGGGAATGTGTTCGGCAGGGATGGTGACCAACAGGCACTAATCAAGATGCTCAATGACAACAATCATCATAACTTGTCCGTCATCTCTATTCTTGGTATGGGTGGTGTTGGTAAAACTACTTTAGCGCAATGGCTGTACAACAATAAGGATTTGATGGATGGGGTTGATCTGAAAGCATGGATTTGTGTTTCTGAAAATTTTGATGTTGTTGAGACTACAAAGAATGTTATAAAGGGGATCTCTTCAGGTGTTTGTGGTCTTGACGGCTTTGATTTACTTCAACAAGATTTGAAGGAAAAACTGTCGGAAAAGAAGTTCTTCATTGTTTTGGACGATGTTTGGAGTGAAGATGCTGACAAATGGAATAGTTTTATCACCCCTTTTCAACATGGGAGAAAGGGAAGCACTATTCTTCTAACTACCCGCATGGTAAATGTTGGTCAGATAGTCCAACACTATAACTCTTACACCCTCAATCAACTGTCAGATGATTATTGTTGGTCTATTTTTGCGGACAATGCATCCTTTCCTGAATCAAATGGGAGCTCCGAACTGGAAGGAATAGGTAGAAAGATTATCGAGAGGTGTGATGGCTTGCCGTTAGCTGCAGAAACACTTGGTCGCCTGTTGCGCTCAGAGCGTCGTGTTGAAGAATGGAATCATATACTATCGAGTGACATTTGGGAATTTTCTGTGGCAAATTGCAAGATCGTTCCGGCATTGTTATTAAGTTACCATCATCTGCCTACTCATTTAAAATGTTGCTTTGTTTATTGTTCATTGTATCCCAAAGATTATCTATTTTATAAAGATGAATTAATCTTGCTGTGGATGGCTGAAGATCTTTTACGACCACCAAAGAAGGGAGAGACTCTAGAAGAAGTTGGTTGCGAGTGTTTCGATGGCTTGGTTTCAAGACTATTCTTCAAGCAGGTCGAGAACAAGTTCGGGAAGTATTTTGTGATGCATGATCTCATGCATGACTTGGCAACTTTTCTTGCTGGAGATCTTTATTGTAAATTTGGTGAAAAAGAAGCGATGAGTATTCTAACTCGTCATTTGTTATACAATCATTCAATCCCTAAGAAAACACGCTCCTCTAGTAAAATAGAATCTTTGAGGACATTATTGTATATCAATGATTGGTCTTATTACGAGAAAGCACCCGCAACGTTACCATGTGACATATTGTCAAAGAATAAATACTTTAGAGTTTTGTCCTTTGGTAGACTCAAAATATTTCCTGATTCAATAGCTAAAAAATTGATCCAATTGCGCTATTTGGATCTCTCCTGGAGTGATGTTAAGATATTGCCCGAGTCATTATGCAACTTGTGCAATCTACAAACTTTAAAGTTAGAAGGCTGTTCAAAGCTGACTATGCTGCCCAATGGCATGTATAATCTTGTGAGTTTGCGGCATCTTAATATAAAGGGTACTCCTTTGAAAGAAATGCCAAAAGGAATGGGCAAATTAAAACAGTTGCACGTTTTAAGCAAGTTTGTGGTGGGAAAGCAAGAAGACAAAAGAATCGAAGAGTTAGGAGGGCTTTTAAGTCTTCATGGATCACTTGAGATTGAGAAATTGGAGAATGTGGTTGATGGCAATGAGGCAAGGAGTGCAAGGATAATAGATAAGAAGCACATTGAGGAGTTATTGTTGAAATGGTCTGTGTCTTCAGGTGATGACACACATACTGATGAACAAGATATACTTGGAGGCTTGCAACCACACACTGGCTTGAAAGAGTTAACTATTGAAAGATACAAAGGTAAAATATTTCCAGATTGGATTGGGCATTCCCTGTACCAAAACATGACAAGTGTATCTCTCAAGTCTTGCAAGAATTGCTACATGCTGCCTTCACTTGGACAGCTGGCATCTCTAAAGTCCCTCCACATTGAAAGGTTTGATGAGCTGAAGAGCATTGGCAAGGAGTTTTACAAGAATGAAGGCGATCAGCATTCTTCTTCGCCTATTGTACCGTTTCGCTCTCTGGAGACATTGAAATTTTACGAGATGTCATGTTGGAAGGAGTGGCACTTACCTGAGTCAGAAGCCTTTCCTCAGCTTAAGAGGCTTCAAATAAAAGAGTGTCCAATGTTAAAGGGAGATATGGTTAATCAGGTATTAATGAGAATTGTTTCTTCCTCATCGGATGTTTCCAAAGTGCGCCAACTGGAAATACGAGAACATCATCGAGTATGGGATAAAGAGATGACACTCAATGGGGATAGGTTATCAATTAGTGGATTTGAATCTGTGGTGGAGTGTGCACTTAAGGCAAGGATCATCCACCATCTAACTTCCCTCCAAGAAATACAAATCTCGCGGTGTGAGTCTGTTGTATCCTTGGGGGACACTTGTTTACCCAAATCTTTGCAAAAGCTCCAAATGTATAGGTGCGGCCAAATTGAATTACTCCAGCAACAACAGAAATATGATTTGGTAGATCTACGGATAACAGAGAGCTGTGATTCACTGACCTCATTGTCGTTGGATGCCTTTCCCAATCTCCAGAATCTCGAGATAAAAGGGTGTTGGAATCTGGAATCAGTTTCAATGTCAGAGCCACCACACGCTGCTCTTCAACGTCTCTCCATCTATTTGTGCCCCAACTTTGTGTCATTTCCGGAAGAAGGACTGGCTACGCCCAACTTGACTCATCTCGATGTTAGCAGGTGCTCGAAGTTGGAGGCATTGCCACGTGGCATGAATACTCTTCTCCCAAATTTACAGTATCTTGACATACGAGATTGCCCAAACATTTGTAGGTTGCTAGAGGGAAGTTTGCCGGCTAACCTGAAAGAGCTTAGGGTAGGAGAATGCGAGGAAAAAGTGAGTGGTCTATCATGGATGGGCAACTTGGACAACCTCACTCATCTCATCATTTCTAGTTTATGGTCTCGGAGCATGATAGAGTCATACCCAGCGGTGGGTTGGCTGCCTGGCCTTCCCTCCCTTACCACTCTTTATATTGAATACTTTGATAATCTGGAGACATTGGAGTGCAACGAGCTTCTCCGCCTCACCTCCCTCCAACAACTACACATTTCATACTGTAAGAAGCTGAAGAATATGGAAGGAGAAAAGCTGCCTCCCTCTCTCTTACTACTCAAAATTTACAACTGTGGTTTGCTGGGCAAACACTGCAAGAACAAGCATCAACAAATTTGGTCCAAAATTTCCCACATTCCCACCATTCAAGTCGATGGCAAGCAAATTTTCTGAGTAGAGGTTTCTGAGCAGGTAATTTTCTAACCTTCATATTTGTCATGCTACCACAATTAAATTCACACATGCCTAAATTTTATTTTTCCTTCAAGTCAATTTTTTTCTCTTTCTATAAACAACATTAACCACTTGAACTCATATGCCAACTGCAAAATTTGCATTCTTTTCTTTCGTTTATCGGGAAAGCTCTCAGTTTGCAGTTCTAGTTAAAGAAATATCCTTTATTACTCTAGGAAACAGTCATTGTTATCTGTAATACTTGTTAACTCTCATATTTTATTCAAAAAATCACATTTTAAAAAAAAATCGTATTTTTTGTGTATCCAACAGTTGGGTGTTTATTTTTAAACAAATGGATGTATGAAATTTAATATTTTTACAATCTTCTGCAGGTAGCTTGTGCACATATCGAGATTAATCCTATACATTGGCTATATACATCTTCATCAAATTCTAAGTTCATTTGAGGTGGTAATTAAGCTGGATTCATGTATTGGGAAACAGAAACTCTGTGTTTTCTGATTTTGGCTTCAAGTTATTGAAAAGCAAAGACATGATGGAGAAAGTTGGTGGCACTCATTATCGAAAAGCTTTGGTTGTTGTTGGTATATTTTTCTATCCCTCTCTGTACTTTTCTTTCTTTTTTGCTTTTTGCATAGAGAAAAAATAAATCATAACTTTATTTGTGGAAAGAAAATAGTTACAAAATTGTGTTTCTGTCTTTGTCAATTCTTTATGATCATAGAGTTAGCTGTTGTTGCAAGATTCATGTAGGATAGTAAAAGGAATCAGCATGCATAAGGTGTATAAGTTTTTTGCTCATAGATTGAATCTTACATAAAATAAATAGTAGTAGATGCCTATAATAAGCTATTTCTAATACTAAGAAAAGGTTCTGTAATAATAACTATTTCTTCCTTTTTGGATTTGGACACGTTATCAAACAGATTTCCCAAGGCGACGAAGGTATGTAACTAATGCAGTCAAGATTCAAAGAATATGCTTTCCATATTTGAAGATGATAATCATGTACCTGAAGTAGTCGAAGAAGTTGTAGTGATGCCATCAGCAACAATTTCGTTCCTATCAACTTCACTCAATGGTGTGTGCAGTTTGTACCCAATGGGTCTCATTTCCTTTCACTGCTGACTCTAAAATCTAACTACTGATCCAATATTGTGTTCATGAGATTTTCACATAATTGTGTGTGGTTTTTGTGATGACAAACACTTTTAAGTCTTGAAATATTTTTTAATTTGTGTTTCAGGAAGTACATATTGAGGTTTGGTAACCATATCTAAATTATCTTCATTCAATCCAAAGTTCATCAGAAGAGGTGCTCTGTAATTTTAACTTCAGGTTGGTATAGTTACTCCTTTCCTCCGTACAATTTACTTTTCCTATTTTTGTTGGAGTAAGGAAAAAAGATGATAATAGCTTGGTTTGAGAAGGAATTACATGTAGTTCACGGAAAGGTGGTATTTCTACCTTTCTTATTTTTAATGTATATGATAAACTAAATGTACTAAATATCAACTTAATTTAGTTCTTTAACTGCTGCCAAAGTGGTTACAATGCCAAAACCGCAAATCAGTGGTGGAGCTTGTAAATTCAAACAAAAAGATGTAGCATTTCTAATGCATTCAAGTTTATTACATGAATTTATAAAGACAATCTTGATAAACTTTCTCCTCGTTGAAGAAAATATTAGGTCGGGGATTTGAGTGTCAACTCTTTTGAAAATTATGTGAATTCTTAAACTACACGTCTAGTCTAATAATTGATTTTTTTTTGTTCAAACATTTTATGAAGATGATCATACTTTTACTAAATTGATAATGTAAGTTTTTACAATTTTGTGATCATACTTTTTGGGTTGATTATGCAGTCTCTATAAATCTACAGTTGGGGAGTGCTTCAATGGTGGTTTGGACTGAAATTTTGACAGCAAGTTCTGGATGTACTTTTTCGTTCCAAATGGTTGGAGGATTAAGATAAGATTTGGAGGGTGAGATATGACTTGTGTGCGCAAAGTAACTCTGGTGTTGTAAATTTTTCATGTGTTTGGTTACATTTATATGCTGTGGTGCTTGATTGTTTTGACTTAATGTAAGCATTTGATTTGTTTACTTATTTGAGATTTTCTTGTATCCTTACTTAATTATAGTGGTACTTCTTTTTTGGTCCGAATGACCCGTGATTTTTACCTCTCACGTTAAAATTTTGATCTCTTGTTTCTATTTTTATTTTTTTTACTTCTATTATTCGATTGCTGTCACTGTTTTGTATATTGTTATCCCAGTTATTCTCTCAAGCAGCTATTCCAATTGATGAGGCATTTGCCAAATCAATGTGTTCTGCTTGAGTTCCTCTTCTTTCGAGATCTCAACCTTCACCCAGCCTGATGATTCCTCAGAAGATTGAACCTCTTCCTGCTCTTCCATCTGCTGTTTGGGCTCCGGTTGAGTGTCTTTTGCAGCAACACTACATTCCTCTTCTACAGTGGGTGGAACTCTTTCAGCTGCAACATGCTTCACAAGTTCGAACTCTATTGTTCCTTCTTCATCAAGAAACCCCACCGGAAGCTCCATCATATGTTCCATATCTTTATCATGCTTCACAGATTTAGACTCTATTGTTTCTTCTTCATCAAGCAATCCAATTGGAAGCTCTATAATAGGTTCTACTTCCTCCTCTTCATGATCTGGTTCACGCTTTAAAATTTCTGTTCCACCATCCATGATGAATTCAGATGCTGCAATATCCTCTCCATGGTGGTGCTTCATTTGGTGTCACATTAGGTTCTGCTGCCACGTTCAATGCCGGATCAAGTGGTGACTGAAACAAAAAAATAACGAAACAAATACATACTTGGTGCAACATTTTATTACCAAATCAAGGTATATTGAAAAGAAATTGCTGATTTGATATTAAGTAAACAGCATCAGTAACACATACCTGAATAGTTCCCAACTTCAGCAAGAGCCTCATTATACTCTCACCAAGTGTGATCCTCTGCTTCTCATCATTTTGCAGATCAGAAGAGTGCTAAAACACTTGAATAGAAGTTTTGACATTAGTCAACTCCTTACTGACTTCGGCTATCTGCTTCAATTTCTCCAATGGCTCTGATCTCCTCACTTAGTAACTGTGATACACAGCTTGAATTATTCAAGTGCTAATTCGTCGACGAAGTTGCCTACGTGACATATTGACATATTAGCTGCTGACATGGAATACCATTTCTCTAGTTAAAAAAGAAAAAATATTATTTGTACATGTGAATATGTATTTCACACTCTTTCTCCCTTTAATTTCTATCACATTTAAACTTAATAATCATTTGAATTATATGTCTATTTAAATGTTTCAACTATTATTATCGAATTAAAATAGTAGAGAACAGTACTAGCTATTAGCTGGGTTGTGCAGAAAGTCTGAAACCTTCCTCAAGTTGCAATTTTAATTTGTGAAGAGTATCCTTGAAGGCAGCTACCACATGATGAAGTCAATGGTCTAAGCTATGTTGCCAACATATTTTAACCTCACACGATCCATTATTGTTATCAATAATGATATGCATTGCTATCACATGATGATGATCCAACATTAAATTATATAGTTAATTAATTTCCACAAAGACTAGTTTCGTTTGGTCACCCTTTGGCTATTTGAATATTGTGTTTCAACCTTCAAAGAAGAATATAAAAATGAAGTAAATATAGCAAAGCCAGCTATGCACTCCACGTGATATCAACGAGTTAATTACTGCAATATTGCTCTCTCTTCCTTACATTCTCAAAATCCAATCACTCACTGATTAATTCGCTGTTGTTGTGATCTGTATCATATCATGGCTGAAGCACTTGTTGTTGGAGCTTTAGTTTCTGGCTTCGCCAACGTTGTTCTTGACCGGCTCATTTCACCTGAGTTTGTCAACTTGGTGGTGGGCAAGAAGCTGGACCGGAAGTTGGTTGAGAGGCTCAAGACTGCTATTTTGGCTGCCAAAGCTCTGGTTGCTGACGCTGAGCAGAAGCAGTTTGGAAACGAACTTGTGAGGGAGTGGCTTGATAGTCTCAAAGATGCTCTCTACACTGCTGATGACTTGCTGGACCGTGTCTTCATCAAAGCTCAAATTCGCAACAAGGTACGCATTCGTCTTCCTCACTTCCTTGATTTGCCTCATAGGAAGTCTAATAGGGAGATGATGACTAAGATAGAAGATGTGGTTGAAAGAATAGTAGATCTTGAGAAACGCAAAGAAACCCTTGGTCTCAAAGAGATTCCAACGGGAAGCTCCTCATGGAGACCTCCTTCCACTTCTCTTGTCAAGGGGAATGTGTTTGGCAGGGATGGTGACCAACAGGCACTAATCAAGATGCTCAATGACAACAATCATCATAACTTGTCCGTCATCTCTATTGTTGGTATGGGCGGTGTTGGTAAAACTACTTTAGCACAATGGCTGTACAACAATAAGGATTTGATGGACGGGGTTGATCTGAAAGCATGGATTTGTGTTTCTGAAAATTTTGATGTTGTTGAGACTACAAAGAATGTTATAAAGGCGATCTCTTCGGGTGTTTGTAGTCTTAACAGCTTTGATTTACTTCAACAAGATTTGAAGAAAAAACTGTCAGAAAAGAAGTTCTTCATTGTTTTGGACGATGTTTGGAGTGAAGATGCTGACAAGTGGAATGGTTTTATCACCCCTTTTCAACATGGGACAAAGGGAAGCACTATTCTCCTAACTACCCGCAAGGTAAATGTTGGTCGAATAGTCCAACACTATAACTCTTACACCCTCAATCAACTGTCAGATGATTATTGCTGGTCTATTTTTGCGGAGAATGCATCCTTTCCTGAATCAAATGGGAGCTCAGAACTGGAAGAAATAGGTAGAAAGATTGTCGAAAGATGTGATGGCTTGCCGTTAGCTGCAGAAACACTTGGGCGCTTGTTGCGCTCAGAGCGTCGTGTTGAAGAATGGAATAAAATACTATCGAGTGACATTTGGGAATTTTCTGTGGCAAATTGCAAGATTGTTCCTGCATTGTTATTGAGTTACCATCATCTGCCTACTCATTTAAAAGGTTGCTTTGTTTATTGTTCATTGTATCCCAAAGATTATCAAATTGATAAGGATGAATTAATCTTGCTATGGATGGCTGAAGATCTTTTGCGGCCTCCAAAGAGGGGAGAGACTTTAGAAGAAGTTGGTTGCGAGTGTTTTGATGACTTGGCTTCAAGACTATTTTTCAAGCAGGTCGAGAACGATGATGAGAAGTATTTTGTGATGCATGATCTCATGCATGACTTGGCAACTTTTCTTGCTGGAGATCTTTGTTGTAGATTTGGTGAAAAAGAAGAGATGAGTATTCTAACTCGGCATTTGTCATACAATCACTCAATTCCTGTGAAAACATGCTCCTCTAGTAAAAACAAATCTTTGAGGACATTATTGTATATCAATAATGGAGCTCCTTTCTGGAAACCACGCACAACATTTCAATGTGACATATTGTCAAAGAATAAATATTTGAGAGTTTTGTCCTTTGATACACTCAATATATTTCCATATTCAACAGCTAAAAAATTGATCCAATTGCGCTATTTGGATCTATCTTGGAGTGATGTTAAGATATTGCCCGAGTCATTATGCAACATGTGCAATCTACAAACCTTGAAGTTAGAAGGCTGTTCAAAGCTGACTATGCTGCCCAATGGCATGTATAATCTTGTGAATTTGCGGCATCTTAATATAAGGCGTACGCCTCTGGAAAAAATGCCAAAAGGAATGGGCAAATTAAAACAGTTGCACATTTTAAGCAACTTTGTGGTGGGAAAGCAAGAAGACAATGGAATCCAAGAGTTAGGAGGGCTTTTAAATCTTCATGGATCACTTGAGATTCAGAAATTGGAGAATGTGGTTGATGCAAATGAGGCAAGGAGTGCAAGGATAATAGATAAGAAGCACATTGAGGAGTTATTGTTGAAATGGTCTGTGTCTTCAGGTGATGATATGGTCTCAAACACACATACTGATGAACAAGATATACTTCGGGGCTTGCAACCACACACTGGCTTGAAAAAGTTGACCGTTGATGAATACAAAGGTAAAATATTTCCAGATTGGATTGGGAATTCCTTGTACCAAAACATGACAAGTGTATCTCTCATGTCTTGCAAGAATTGCGACATGCTGCCTTCACTTGGACAGCTGCCATCTCTCAAGTCCCTCCGCATTGAAAGGTTTGATCAGCTAAAGAGCATTGGCAAGGAGTTTTACAAGAATGAAGGCCATCAACATTCTTCGCCTATTGCACCGTTTTTCTCACTAGAGGAATTGATATTTTATATTATGCCAAGTTGGGAGGAGTGGCACTTACCTGACTCAGAAGCCTTTCCTCAGCTCAAGATCCTTCAAATAAGAGAGTGTCCAATGTTAAAGGGAGATATTCTTAGTCAGGTATTAGTGAGAATCGTTTCTTCCTCATCGGATGTTTCCAAAGTGCGCCAACTTGGAATACGAGAAGATTATCAATTATGGGATAAAGAGATGAGTCTTGATGGGGATAGTTTAACAATTTGTGGATTTGAATCTGTGACGGAGTATGCATTTAAGACAAGGATCATCCACCATCTAACTTCCCTCCAAGAAATGCTCATCTCATGGTGTGAGTCTGTTGTATCCTTGGGGGTTAATTGTTTACCCAAATCTTTGCAAAAGCTCAGAATATATAGGTGCAGCCAAATTGAATTACTCCAGCAACAACAGAAATATGATTTGGTAGATCTACGGATAGAAGAGAGCTGTGATTCACTGACCTCATTGTCGTTGGATGCCTTTCCCAATCTCCAGAATCTCCAGATAGAACAGTGTTCAAATCTGGAATCAATTTCAATGTCAGAGCCAACACACGCTGCTCTTCAACGTCTCACCATCCGTCAATGCTCCAAATTTGTGTCATTGCCATCTGACATGAATAGTCTTCTCCCAAATTTACAGTTTCTGGACATACAAGGTTGCCAAAACATTTGTAGGTGGCCAGAGGGTGGTTTGCCGCCTAACCTGAAAGAGCTTAGGGTAGGAGAATGCGAGCAACAAGTGAGGGGTCTATCATGGTTGGGCAAGTTGGACAACCTCACTCATCTCAGCATTTCTGGTGTTGGGTGTGAGAGCATAAAGTCATACCCAGAGGTGGGTTCGCTGCCTCGCCTTCCCTCCCTCACCACTCTACATATCCAACACTTTCATAATCTGGAGACATTGGAGTGCACCGAGCTTCTCCGCCTCACCTCCCTCCAACAGTTAATAGTTGCAGATTGTGAGAAGCTGAAGAATATGGAAGGAGAAAAGCTGCCTCCCTCTCTCTTACTACTTCAACTTTATTTCTGTGGTTTGCTGGGCGAACACTGCGAGAACAAGCATCAACAAATTTGGTCCAAAATTTCCTACATCCCCACCGTTCAAGGCTATGGCAGACTAGTTTCCTGAGCAGGTAATTCTCTAACCTTCATGTTTGTCATGCTACCACAATTAAATTCACACATGCATAAATTTCCTTTTCCTTCAAGTCAATCTTTTTCTCTTTCTTTAAACAATATTAACCACTTCAGCTCATGCCAACTGCAAAATTTGCATTCTTTTATTTCATTTATCGGAAAAGCTCTCAGTTTGCAGCTCTAGTTAAAGAAATATCCTTTCTTACTCTCGGAAACAGTCTTTGCTATATGTAATACTTGTTAACTCATATGTTTCAAAAGAAAATCACATTTAAAGAGGATGATAACAATTACCATGAAACAAAAATTGAAACACAGGGAATATCCTTTTTCCATGTATCCAACATTTGAGATTTATTTTAGATGTATTAAACAAATGGATGAATTAAATTTACTTTTTTAATGTTTTTACTATCTTCTGCAGGTGGCTTGTGTACATATCAAGATGTAATCCTATACATTGGCTATATATCTTCATTTAATTCTAAGATCATTTGAGGTGGTAATTAAGCCGGATTAAGGTGTTGGGAACCAGATACTGTGTTTTCTGATTTTGGCTTAATGTTATTAAAAAGCAAGGACATGATGGAGAAAGTTAGGGTAGTGGCACTTATTATTGAAAAGCTTTTTGGTTGTAGGTATATTTTTCTATTCCTCTCTATAATTTTATTTTTGCTATTTTCCACAAGAAAAACTAAATGATAGCTTAATTTGTGGAAAGAATTCACAGAGTTGTTGTGTTGCAAGATTCTTGTAGGACAGTAAAAGGAATCAGCATGCATGAGGTGTATAAGCTTTCAAAATAGAAGGATCAAGTTATTGCTGTGTAATCATTTTTAACCATAGATTGAATCATTGGATAAAGTTAATATTATTAGATGCCTATAATAAGCTATTCTAATACCAAGAGTAAATGTTCTGTACATATATTAAGCTGCGGTGGAATTCAAATTATTCAACAAGTATTGTGATAGAATATTTGATCTTTTGGACTTAATTAAAGAGGTTATTGCCATGTAAAGTGAGTGTATTATGTATATTGAAATCTTTTTGAGTTCCTCTTCTTTCAAGAACTCGACCTTCACCCAACCATCTGATGATTCGTCAGAAGATTGAACCTTCTCAGGCTCCAATTGATTGTCTTTGGCAGCAACATTACATTGCTTTTCTACAGCAGGTGGAACTGTTTCAGGCTCATCACACATCACAAGTTCGGACTATTGTTTCTTCTTCGTCAAGAAACACCAATTTGATCAAATAAGAGAGAAGAATTTTGGTTCAAGTTTGACCAATTTAAAAAAAAAAAAACACTTCACTAATCACTTTTTATTATATTCCAATTGGACATAGACAAAGCAGAGGCAAACTAACTGAATTTGCATATGTCTGTTATCGTTACAAAGACACGCTGGAGATGTCAAATTTTAACCCTTCAAATTTGCCACTAGAGTTAGCTAATATACTAGTATCATGAAATCGAAGGTTCGAATTGCGTTTTAGGATTTTATGAAAAATAGTACACTTTTTTAAGCATCTTCCATTTGCTTTTATTTGTTTTCAAACTTGTCAAAAACAGATTCCTTGATGTGCAGGCAACTATATGAAAGTTCCAGACACCAAGGACATGCCCCTTGAAGTCATCACCAAATTCTTTGCTTTTGGTGCAAGAGTAAGACAGTCTGCCATGAATCTGTGACATAATATTGATCTCATTCTTATTAGTTTAGCGTGTATACATGCATATCATATTAAACTACTCTTCCACCTTATCTCATGATAACAATAAAGAAGTCTCATGGCCCACAAATGCAGCCCAACCGAATACATAAATTCAACATGATAAAACCATGAAAAGATGATATAAGAAAAGATGAAGAATATTGGATTTTTTTTTTAAGAAAAAATCCACCTGAAATAGAATGGTATAAACATAGAAGTCGAACTAATTGTTCCATTAAGTACAATTGCGATTCCAGTAGCATAAAAATTTAACTATCAGTTATCAACACAGATCCGAACACATCACAACACTTAAACATTATACGAATCTGGAGCTCAAGACATGGAAAAAGCGAACCCTAAAGCCACGATCGGCATTGACTTCCACCACTCCCTGTTGTTCTTGTAATCGTCGGAGGGTAAGACCACATTGGGTTTCTTTTGTGGTTTGGTAACAACAACCTCGTTGTGGTCGACGCTGCTGTCACGACGATCCTTTGTGATGCGGCCACTGGACGGCGGAGACTTCGATAGCTTCTTCTTATTAGTAGTTGGATGTGGACAGTAGCACGATTTTAATTTGGTGAAGAACTTCTTCATCTTCGAATGTGGAATTGAATTGTTTGTGGAACTATGAAAGAATAAGATAAGAAAAGACGAAAAATAGTGTACTTTGTATTTCTTGATTGAATTGAATTGTATTGTAAATTATGAAGGTAAAACTAAATCTATTCTTAATATATAAAAGTAGATACATAAGCATGCACTACATTACTTTTGAGACATTTCTTTCCTCTTACTAATGCCATGTCAGCAATATTGCTTACTTGGCACAACTTTAGAATCAACCACTCAATTCTTGCCAAATCAACTATAATTTCCAAATCAGCAAAAAAAATAAAATATACAAATAAAAAATTATAAAATAGAATCCAATAAATTTGTAACCTCCAAATATATTGAATTCATATTCCTATATTTATTATATCTTACCGTTATAAACAATACAATAAATTTATAACTGCAACAATTAATTTATAAATTAAAGTTTAAAAAATGAAAATTATATTTTATTATTATAATTATGTTTATTATAATCATTTTAATTTTTGCCAATGAGTTATACCTCAAATGGCATAGTCTCCCATATTGGTCGCGAGTTCGAGTCTCTGTATTTTTTGTAAAAAAAATTAATCATTTTCATTTTTAGAAGTAACACTACGTACAAAGAACTATTATTGTAGTTTTTACTTATTATTAAAAACAAATTCTATTTTATTTTACCAATATAAATTTTGAAAAGAATATTTGAAAACTAAAAAAAAAGACAAATTTATTAAAAGAGTATCAAAATGAAACCAAAAAATATATGATATTAGACATACATTTTCATATTAGATACATTCGTAGTATATAAGATGCATCATGCATGCATGTTTACCTCAAAATACTAATTAACTATTTTTTTTTTTACTAAAAATGTTTAACTTTTAGCTTTTGTTGCATATATTTGTACATATAAGATGCATCATGCATGGATACAAATATAAATATATAATTATTACAATAATTATGTTGACCGCAACTCCATAAGTTTAGGTCATTGACTACGTCAATTGCATTGCCAACTTTAGAATAATTATTATTTGGCACAACTTTAAAATCAACCACTCAATTCTTGCCAAATCAACTATTATTTTTAAATCAGCAAAAAAAAATATATACAAATAAAAAACTAAAAAATAGAATTCAATAAATTTGTAACCTCCAAATACATTGAATTCATATTCCTATATTTATTATATCTTACCGTTATAAACAATACAATAAATTTATAACCGCAACAATTAATTTATTAATTTTTATAAATAACTCACTAAAGGTAATAAACATCCACATTACAAATGTCATAATAATATTATTAATCATAATAAATTTTACGTTATAAGTATTTAAATTTCATACCATTTAAACTACATATATAAGTCTCTTATCACTATTCCTTCACATAACATCAAATTTAGCACAAAAAATTTATTTTTGAATAGAGCATCATTCTTTCAGAGCAGAACGATTAGAAATCAAATAACTATCCAAGATCTAATGACCATGCAATGAGAATCTGATGATCAGGTATGACAAAAAAAATCACAACATGTATCATACATTCATACTTACTCAAATACCATATACCTAATGATAACATAAATTAAATATTGGAATAGGAAAAGATTTTCACAATTTTAGCAACTATAAACGAAATTGATGACAAATTAAGATGAAATTATGTTAAATGTAAAAAGTGTCAAAAGAAAGCATATAAAAAAAAGGAAACAACTACATTTGTAGCACACGTAATCAAACACCACAATATCCAACAATAAGGTAATTCTATATACTTTTCATAATCTCATCTATCAAATTATTAATTGCTAGCCCAATACTTATTTTAGGTTCAGAATTCAATTAAAGGTTTTAGATCAAAGTGTTACAATAACTTTTGTACTATTTGATGGCGACGCAAAAAATTTATTGGGCACAACTGCTTCAAATCTAATGACATTTCAGAAAAATAATGACATTGGAGTACCACCCCATCAAGAGATTAAGGAGAAAGAAAACTATACAAATTCAAGACACATCTTTGAAAAAAGAACATACATACAAAGATGAAACCAAATAACACAATAAAAAGTGCATCAAACTCAACAATTCATAAAGAACATATCTTCGCAAGAACCTACGACAAAAAGAAGAAAGCACAAACTCTAACAACCAACAAAAAAAAGGAAGACAAGCGCCACATAAGATGACTAAGTCCATCAACTAAAACAAATGCAAAAATTAAACCACCAAATAAAAATGTCACTTTGTACAACTCCAACATTCAAATCTTTTGTACTACAAATTATTTAAAATAAAACACCTTTTAAACTTAACTTCAATTTACACATATTTAATTTATTTATATAAAACATAACAATTTTTAATATTTATTATATACTATCATTAATTTACCGTCCCGCGCATCGCGCGGGTCTCATTCTAGTATATATAGAGAGCCTATGAAAGATAAAAGTAAATAAAGATAAGATAAGATAATAAAGCCCTAAAATTGCAATTGAATTTATATATTCTGTTGGGTTGCATTTGTGGGCCGCGAGACTTTTTTATTTATGGGCTAAGGTGGAAGAATAGTTTAATATGTCAGTTTGTTAGTTAGTTAGAGGAAAGATATCTTGGTTGTAGTTCAATTTTGAACATGTTTATTGTACCATCATTCTTAAGGTGGAATGCAAGTTTATGATTACCTTGATTTATATGCACTTCATGACAAAACAATGTCTCTGTATTTTCCGCATGCCTAGTATACGCTTGAAATTAAACCATTTTATTTTTTTAATAAAAAAAGTGCTCTCATTTTTATTCAAATATTTTTTTTATGCATGACGCACACTTAAATATAGTATATTATAAATTAAAGCAAAGTGGCGGCAGCACATAAAACATAACTCAGAGGATCTTCCAGGCTACCAGAAACTGAAAAAGAAGAAGCAATCAATGAAAACCATGGTGATTAGGAGGTATGATATTGTGTGATACAATATTATTTTTCCTATATCAAATGTGTACATCGGTAGTTTATTCTCATGTGCGTTATAAGTTTATTGTTGTGTTCATTTAGTAGAGATGACATCCAAATGCCTTAGAGAAGCTTTTGTGTTGGAAAATTCATGTAGGATCGTAAAAGGAACCAGCATGAATTGTGTAAGCTTTCAAAATAAAAGGATCAAGTTATATTGTTGTGTAATCTTTTTTGCCATAAATTGAATCATTGGATAAAAATAATAGTATTAGATGCCTATAGTAGTAAGCTATTCTAATACCAAGAGAAAAGGTTCTGTAATAATAACAATTTCTTCGTTTCTGGATTTGGAAACGTTATCAAACGGATTTCCCAAGGTGATGAAGGAATGTGGCTAATGCGGTCAACATTCAAAGAATATGCTTTCCACATTTGAAACATGAAATAGTCATTGGAAGGAGAAGTTGCAGTGATGCCCTCAGCAACAATTTTATTCCTATCAACTTTTTGGTTTTTCCATTTTTGTGATGACAGACACTTTATATCTTGAAATGTTTATTTTTTTGGTGTCTTGAGAGGGTTTTCCACGTTAAAATTTTGGTGTCTTGTCTCTATTTTTATTTTTTTGGTTTCTGTTATTCGATTACTGTCACTGTTTTATGTATTGTTATGGCAATTGTTTTCTCAAGCAACTATTCATATTGAGGAGGTTTTGCCAATTTAGGTCTATAACTAATTATATTATGAATTGTAATTTTACCAGATTTTTAACTCATGACTTGAAAATGATATGCAAAGTACTTCTTTTCCAAAACAGAAGAAAGAAAATACTTACACAATTTTATGTGAGATACTATCTATGCATTCATAAGATTTCATGAGTAAATATAATAATTATTGCCTCAGAAGATTCCTGTTTTCTAAGAAGGTGTTTCTTAAGAAGTATCTTGTACAAAAGATTAATCCTGAAGCTAGGAACAAACACATGGAACTAAACTTGAAAAGAAATTCTAGAAAGAATTAGAGAGAACAAGGAATTTCTGAAGTAAAAATGAAATGAATTCAAGCTCTCTATAGTAGTGCGTTGGTACCATTATGCTAAGAATGAAAATCCATAATAGCACTGATTCACAGGAAGATAATGGTTCCGAGCTCAGCGGGCTTTCACATGAGTTATAATGTCTGTGTATATAATTCTAGTTCTATAACTTCAATGAATTTTGAGGTTATTATTTGCTTCATAACTAAAATTACTACAAAGTTTCACACATGCACAAATGCAGCACATTGGATATGAGACTGCAAATGCAATTTTGTGCACTCTTTATTTTAACATAATAAATTGAACAACTGCCAAAACTACAATATATAGAGTTTACAGCATAATAAATTGAACAACAAAGACAATAATAACCATCAAGCATTTTCCTACTAAGTGGGATGCAAAACAAATGGGAAATTAAAGGAAGATTCCATTTTCCATAAATATATATTTTTTTACTTTTCTATATATTATACCTTCTTGTTATAATAACAAATAATACTAATATGTTAAATACATTTATTTATAAGTTATTTTACATAATATTTTGTATATTTTTAATTTTTTAGAAAAATCTCACTTTTCAATTTTTAAGAGATTATTTCAAAATCATATAAATATATTTATCCATGACATAGCATCTATTGATTTTTAGAACAGAAAACAAAGAACGATAAAATAATTTAATATTAATTTTCATCACTAATAAAAGTTTTTTTAACATAATTTAATATTAATTTTCATCACTAATAAAAGTTTTTTTATCAGTAAAAACTTATATATAATTATTTTTATATGAATTGCTAAGTAAATTTTTTTTATATTATAATTATTTAATAATTTTTAATTATTAATTTTACATAAAAATAATTACACGCAAGTCTTTTTTTTTTTAATTTTTACGCACGTATAATATACTAAAGCAATGGATATTATTTGAGATTAAATAGATATCAAATAATATAAGCTCTATTAACTTAAAACCATATGATAAGATATTGTTTTATGAGCTAACCAGTTTGTTTAATGACTTTTTATTGTTCTTTTATATTTTAATTTTTTTAACTATTTTGTTTAACGAATTTTTTGTCATTGTTATTTCTACTTTTTAATTTTTTTTTAATTTTCATATCTATTATTTTATAAAAAAAATACTTTATAACTTTTATAATATTACAAGGAAATCACCCATTTAGCAATTCAGATTATATTTAAAAAGCCTAATCTGTTTATAAAATAGGTTATGTTTTTTCTATATTACTTTTTTATAGTAAAATAAAAAATATAGTTATGATATCACTTAAAAAATATCTTTTTGAATATTAAAAAGATCACTTATAAAAAAAGAGAACATTTTTCAAAAATAAAATAAAAAAATAATTAGTTTTCTTTACCTAATTTTTTAACTTTAATTTCTTAAATACGTTTTTTTTTTGTATTTTAGACAAGTTCGCCACATTCACCGGCAAACTCTATAATTTATATAGATTTTGCCTAACCTCTTCAAAATACTTTTTCAAAAATATCATATTGGATGAGGAAAAAAAAAGTTGAAATTATTTAAAAAAATCCTAAAAATAAACTTTTTTTTAATACATATGAATATACTTTTCTTACTAAAAAACGTTTTTCAAAAGTGTTTCCTATGCTTAGTATACGCTTAATGAAAATTTTTCAAGGCAAGTTTTCAAGTTACTGAACTTACCCGCCATTCGAATTCACAGAGGTTTTCTTCTTCACCTTCCTTCGTCTCTCGCCGTCGCCGCCACTCACCATCTCCGTCTCGTGAGCTCATCGTCGCAGCTCACAATCGTCGTCTCGCGCGCTCACCGTCGCTGCTCCCAATCGTCGCAAGCCTCCTTGGCTCATCATCGTAGCTCACATCGTCGCCTCGTCGCTCACCATCGTGCACTCACTAGATAATCATTCTTAGCTGAAGTGAGACAGAGAGTTTCAACATGGCAGGGGTTACGAAAGAGGAAGTTCGAATTGTGGCATCTTCCTATCGAATTTGTCCTTTAGGGGCTCATATTGATCACCAGGTACTTAAGTATATGTCTTTCTATTATGACAGTACAATTTTAACTCAATGATTGATCTTGAACACAAGTTTTATCAGAGACGTGATTAAGCAATGCATACCAGAGCTGTTTACTTATTCAATTTCCTGGCAGCTTTCTCATGTAATTTCCCCCTGAAATTCGAATGAGTTCTATTCCACTGTTTGATAAATGGTCCTTGGGATTTTATCTTGTATGTGCTACTTTTTCAGGAGATTTTGAAGAGCAAGTTCGGTTCAGGTTTATCAGTGATCATAAAGTCTTGTTGTTTTCTCCTAAGTATTTTGTTGAAGTTTTCACCCCATCACTTGTAAAATTATCCTGTCAGCTGCATTCACTCGGATGTGTGCCACTTCTGTGGAAACAATTAGTCTTACAACTTGGGCCTAGTGTCAATTGTGATACTAACTAGCTCGTTGTGATCTTGTGTTATTCTCATTTTCATTGTTGTATCTTTTCTTACCTTCACTTTATATTAAAAACCTTGTTTGGCTAGGGATTTCTATGTATATCCTTGCTGCCTACTCCAATTATGCATTTTTTTTATTAATAATATGCTGAGTTACTTATCCAAAAGTGGGGAAAAAATAATTTTCTGCAGACTGAACTGAAGCAATGAGGCTTGGTATCAATGGACCTTGGATCACCAAATCATATCTTGAAATGATCCTTGATAAAAAAAAAAGGTTGGATTTGGATGCACTTTGACTTTGTTTTTTTTTTTTTTTGCACTCTATGACTTCTCAATTAAATGAGTTATTTTTTATTGTTTGATATTATTTCTTGTTATATGCTGATGAGTGATGACTGCTTCAATAGGATAATTGTTTTGAGGATGATGAGCCAATTGGCTAAGCATAACTTAACAAAAGCAGATTATATTAATTATCAAGATAAGAAGAAGCTCAATTTCCTTGATGATCTGACTCATGCTAAACCTGATATTGTTTTCTTTTTACCACTTACAGGTGTTTCTCATCATAAGAAGGCGCGTGGTTGTTTTTGATAAATTCCTACAAAACATGTACACAAGGATTAACAGCTTCAATTTTTCAAAAAAAAAATTACTAATATAAGATTATCTGCTTGCTTCAGAATTGTCTGAATTGGTTAAATGTGAAACTCTATCTCATGTATCAATGTAATATAAACATTGTTAATTGTTAAGTTTTGTTATCTTTTTCTTGCATGAGTGATTATTATTTTTCTTCTTCAGTCATAAATTTTGATATTTGAACTTTTATGAACTTGTTATGTATTATTTTTTCAGAAATGCCCTTCCTCGATGCTGATTGGTCACTGATTGAGAAGACTGAAGACTAGAAGAAATACATTGGCACTGCAATCATTGCACCAAAACCAATTCGCGCGACTCCTGACCTTGTTACCGGAGGATTTGTCTCAGCCATGGACTCGGTCCCTCAACTGATCAAATGGCTATTTGCTCGCAAAACCTCTATTAAATTGTCTTTGTAAAGTTCTAGTCCAAACACAGTAGGAGGGGGGGAGGGGGGAGGAGAGTTACCCAGAAGAGCTTGTTTGTAACGCGCATTCTGTATTATTCATTTATTTTTATTATACAATATTTGATTAATTTAATTAAAAATACAGAATTATATATATGAATTTAAGAAGCATAGCCTCTGAGAATATTGGCAATGTCTGAATAGGCATTTTCCACTAAAGCGTCTCCAAAACAAGAAAACGTAGCCTTTGATAAAGGCTTTTTTTTTCATTTTTAGCTATACTTTTCAAGATTTACTGAATGAGTGATTTTTTTTAGTAACAAATCCTAATTGAATATAAAAACATGTGCATAAAAATTAAATTATTTTAAGATTTATTTATTTTCTCACTTTATTTACTTATTTAAACTTAACAAAATTAGTTAATAATGTGATTTTTCTAATAAAATCTTGACTTTAAATTTTCGTTTTACATTAAGAAATATATCTTTTACAAAACAAATTTAAATCAATTTTTGATTAGAAGGCAGGCAGTCGAAGAAGAGTTTGTTTCATAATTAGATCAAGAACTAAAAAATAACTACCAAAGACAATAAATCCCACATTATCATCATTCTTTAAATTCTTAGCTCAAGAATGGAACGCTTCATCAAGCCATTTCTGGCCTCAACCTAAGTCCCTGCCTCTGCCTGTAAGCCTTCTTTGCTTTCAACTCATACGCTTCTTCATTGGCTTTCATCTCTTTCGAGTTTGAAGAGTTGTTGCTATTAACTTCACCTCATCAAGCTAGGAAAGAAGCTCCACATTCTATTAGAATACTTTCTTTATTTAGTTAAAAGTTTCCAAATTTACATTATACAAAAATTAAAAGATTCTAAAATAAAATTTTGAAGATGAAATTTGTCTGGATTTTATCCACAATTTAATGTAATCTAAACCACTTTAATTTAAGAAGTGAAGCTTATGTTAAATGTGAAGAGAAAAAAGTGAAGCTTATATTAAATGTAATCCTTGTGGAAGTTCCCTTAATTTAATTTAATCTAAACAACTCTAATCTAAAATGAGGATTCTATAAATGTGTTATTAAAGGATTAAACCAAACGAAAGAAACTCTCCAAGAAACCAAGAAGAAGAAGAACCAAGAAGAAGAACAAAGAAACTAAGAAGAAGAAGGGAAGAAGACTTACAGAACGCAGGAATGATTGCAGAGGAAATAGATGACGCAGCAATAATTGAAGAGGAGCTAAATGCTCTTTTAATGATGGATACCAAGGAGATGAAGATGATGGAAGATCTGTTTGCCTCGGGCTTGGACGACAATCAACAGCTGCATTCTTGGGATAACACTCTTTCAAACATGGATATGGAGTATAACCCAGAAAAGATGAAAGAGGAACTGGAAGCTTTTTTCATGATGGATACGAAAGAGAACTGGGAGGAGATGGAAGCTACCAAGCATTCTCAGCCTCAGCTCCAGCCGCATACAACGAACTTTGAAGAGCAATGTGCTATTGAAGTCGGTGTTAATCAACCACGTGGGCTAGAATCTCCGCCTCAGCCTTACTGTCAGTCTCTGCCTCTGCCTCTGCCTCTGCCTCAGCTAGAATCTCCACCTCAGCCTACCTCCCAGTCTCTGCCTCTGCCTCTGCCTCAGCTAGAATCTCCGCTTCAGTCTCAGCATCAACCCAAGTCGCAGACGGATATAAGCAAGATGACAGAGCAGTTTTTCAATGACACTTGGGGTTATCAACCACCGTTAGAGATGATTGCCGCAGTGGGTGGTCATCAACAACCTCAGGTCTGGACTTGGGAGGAGAACAAAGCCTTTGAGTCGGTTATCGCCAATTGTTTCCAGGATGCTATACACAATCACTGGAAAACCGTGGCTGCTCGCCTCCCTGGAAAGACTCCGGCACAGCTGCAAGAGCGATTCTTGAAACTGATGACCGAGGTTAATGCTATCAAAAACGGTAATCCTGAGAACATGAACATCATGATACCTCTGCCTGCTACCCCATTGGAACACAGCCTTCTTTCCATTCCCGTCGTCAATGCAACACCACCACCACCACCTCCTCCACCGCCTCATTGGACGCACCATCAGCATCACAGGTTGCTCCTCTAAATATTTTCATTCTCTTTTTATTTCTTTATTTATTTTTTTTCCCATACAGATATATGGATACCCTGTTTTTCTGTAATGTAAATATATCTTGGTAATTTATCATGGTAGGATGGAGGTAATGGCGCCAGCGGCAGACATGCCAGTGCCAATGCATATTACCTTACTCTCATCATCAATGTCAGGGGCAAGAAGAGAGCAAAACCAACATGCCAACAGCAACATAATCCAACATGAACCTTTACATGCGGCTTCTAGTAACAACAATAAACGGCAACAAACAGTTCATTGGACTTTACAAGAGCACAAGTATGTGTTCGTCGTTTAAAGCTCAGAGAGAACTTTCCTATAAATTCTGCTAATCATTCATTATATCAAACTATCTCTTTTGCAGGTTGTTTCTCCAAGGCTACGAAGAATTAGGAAAACAATGGTCAAAAATTTCAAGTGAATATGTTAAAACAAGAACTTATTCACAAGTTGTTAGTCACTCTCAAAAATTCTTTAAACGCCAGGAGAAAAGAGCTAGAGGAGAAAATCTAGGAAGAAAGAGTATGCTTGACATAACTGATTATAGTACGTAGTTTTTTCACTATTCTAAAAATTATTTAATTTGTTACTCTAAACTCTTTGAATATTTAATCATGGTAGTTATCTTATTTTAATTAATATTTTATGTAGGAACTATAATATAATATGTGTATTTTATTGGACCAAAGAAAATTTACGAAAAGAGGAGGAGACTACTCAAGCAAAAAGTTTTAGTAGTATATTTAGTTTGGTTTAATTATTACCTTAATTATTTTTCTTTTCTAAAATGTAAATGTATGCCAATTTAACATTAGTAGAGGGTAGCATATGGCTTAGTTTGATTAATGGTGTAGGAATATTGGTATGTATAGAACAATGGTGTAAGTATTGAAATATTTGATCCCCTAGCTCTCTTGCTCTAATGGCAATGCCGAAGGAGTGGTGGGCTAGGTCCTATCTAAAGTCTCGATGGCTTTGCCGAAGGGACTTTAGATGGAACAATGTATCTTTTTAAATAATTATTAGTTTAAAATATGTTATTTATAAGTTATTTTACATAATATTTTGTATATTTTTTATTTTTTAGAAAAATCTCACTTTTCAATTTTTATGAGGTTATTTCAAAATCATATAAATATATTTATCCATGATATAGCATCTATTGATTTTTAGAATAGAAAACGAAGAACGATAAAATAATTTAATATTAATTTTTATCACTAATAAAAGTTTTTTTATCAGTAAAAATTTATATATAATTATTTTTATATGAATTGGTAAGTAAAATTTTTTATATATTATAATTATTTAATAATTTTTAATTATTAATTTTACATAAAAATAATTACACGCAAGTCTTTTTTTTTTAATTTTTACGCACGAATAATATACTAAAGCAATGGATATTATTTGAGATTAAATAGATATTAAATAATATAAGCTCTATTAACTTAAAACCATATGATAAAATATTGTTTTATGAGCTAACCAATTTGTTTAATGATTTTTTATTGTTCTTTTATATTTTAATTTTTTTTAACTATTTTGTTTAACGCATTTTTTGTCATTGTTATTTCTACTTTTTAATTTCTTTTTTTAATTTTCATATCTATTATTTTATAAAAAAAATACTTTAAAACTTTTATAATATTATAAAGAAATCACCCATTTAGCAATTCAGATTATATTTAAAAAACCTAATCTGTTTATAGAATAGGTTATATTTTTTCTATATTACTTTTTTATAGTAAAATAAAAAATATAGTTACAATATCACTTAAAAAATATCTTTTTGAGTATTAAAAAGATCACTTATAAAAAGAGAGAAAATTTTTCAAAAATAAAATAAAAAAAAAATTAGTTATCTATACCTAATTTTTTAACTTTAATTTCTTAAATACGATTTTTTTTTTTGTATTTTAGACAAGTTCGCCACATCCACTAGCAAACTCTATAATTTATATAGATTTCGGTTAACCTCTTTAAAATGCTTTTTCAAAAGGAGGCCACTCAGATAAAGACGCTTAAAATATCTTTTTTTAAAGAAATTTTTATGTTGCGTTTTAATTGGTTTCTGTATAATTTATTCGGTGTTTCTCATCACATATTATTAAATTCTTCAAAAGATTTTTTTTCCAAAAACAATAAAAAGCATTTAATTTGGACTATAACAAAAAAGGTAATAGATTAACTATTAGATTTTTTTTAAAAGATTATTTACATAAAAAAATATATCACATTCATCAAAAAATATATATATATATATATATATATATATTTTAACAAGCTCTTAAAATTTTTATAAATAAAAAAATAATTAATTTTTATTTGTATAATATAAAATATAATATTATTTATATTATAGATTTAAATTTACTAATTTAAATTTTATTTTTATTTTTAATATAAGCATTAGAAATAAATAATTTTTTTAAAATAAGATGTAATGTAACAAAATATATATAATATTAATTAGTTTTTAAAAAATTCTGAAAAGATGGTTTTTTCTAATAAAGTGTTATTAAAAAATTAACATTATAAAAACTAATCTCAACAATTCAACCAATATGATATAATAGGTTATTAAATATATTTAATACAAAACACATTGAATATAAATTTTTATTGAGTTTAAATTTTTTTCCTAAGTATTTTGTTGAAGTTTTCACCCCATCACTTGTAAAATTATCCTGTCAGCTGCATTCACTCGGATGTGTGCCACTTCTGTGGAAACAATTAGTCTTACAACTTGGGCCTAGTGTCAATTGTGATACTAACTAGCTCGTTGTGATCTTGTGTTATTCTCATTTTCATTGTTGTATCTTTTCTTACCTTCACTTTATATTAAAAACCTTGTTTGGCTAGGGATTTCTATGTATATCCTTGCTGCCTACTCCCAATTATGCATTTTTTTTATTAATAATATGCTGAGTTACTTATCCAAAAGTGGGGAAAAAATAATTTTCTGCAGACTGAACTGAAGCAATGAGGCTTGGTATCAATGGACCTTGGATCACCAAATCATATCTTGAAATGATCCTTGATAAAAAAAAAAGGTTGGATTTGGATGCACTTTGACTTTGTTTTTTTGCACTCTATGACTTCTCAATTAGTTGAGTTATTTTTTATTGTTTGATATTATTTCTTGTTATATATGCTGATGAGTGATGACTGCTTCAATAGGATAATTGTTTTGAGGATGATGGCCAATTGGCTAAGCATAACTTAACAAAAGCAGATTATATTAACTATCAAGATAAGAAGAAGCTCAATTTCCTTGATGATCTGACTCATGCTAAACCTGATATTGTTTTCTTTTTACCACTTATAGGTGTTTCTCATCATAAGAAGGCGCGTGGTTGTTTTTGATAAATTCCTACAAAACATGTGCATGCTTACACAAGGATTATAAGCTTCAATTCTTCAAAAAAATTTTTACTAATATAAGATTATCTGCTGGCTTCAGAATTGTCTTAATTGATTAGATGTGAAATTCTATCTCATGTATCAATGTAATATAAACATTGTTAATAGTTAAGTTTTGTTATCTTTTTCTTGCATGAGTGATTATTATTTTTCTTCTTTAGTCATAAACTTTGATATTTGAACTTTTATGAACTTGTTATGTATTATTTTTTTCAGAAATGCCTTCCTCGATGCTGATTGGTCACTGATTGAGAAGAATGAAGACTAGAAGAAATACATTTGTGCCTGGAAGTCAAGGCACTGCAATCATTGCACCAAAACCAATTCGCGCGACTTAGATTAGAGGATTTGTCTCAGCCATGGACTCGGTCAGAAGAGCTTGTTTGTAACCCGCCTTCTGTATTATACATTTATTTTTATTGTATAATATTTGATTAATTTAATTAAAAATACAGAATTATATATATGAATTTAAGAAACGTAGCCTCTGAGAATTGGCAATGTCTGAGTAGTCATTTTTCATTAAAGCGTCTCCAAAACAAAAAAACGTAGCCTTTGACAAAGACTTTTTTTTTTCATTTTTAGTTATACTTTTTAAGAGTTACTGAATGAGTGATTTTTTTTAATAACAAATCCTAATTGAATATAAAAACATGTGCATAAAAATTATATTATTTTAAGATTTATTTATTTTCTCACTTTTTTTACTTATTTTCAAACTTAACAAAATTAGTTAATAATGTGATTTTTCTAATAAAATCTTGACTTTAAATTTTCGTTTTACATTAAGAAATATATCTTTTACAAAACAAATTTAAATCAATTTTTGATTAAAAGGCAGGCAGTCACAGAAGAACTTGTTTCATAATTAGATCAAGAACTAAAAAATAACTACCAAAGACAACAAATCCCACATTATCATCATTCTTTAAATTCTTAGCTCAAGAATGGAACGCTTCATCAAGTCATTTCTCCCCTCAACCTAAGTCCCTGCCTCTCCCTGTAAGCCTTCTTTGCTTTCAACTCATACGTTTCTTTATTGGCTTTCATCTATTTCGGGTTTGAAGAGTTGCTACTATTAACTTCACTTCATTAAGCCAGGAAAGAAGCTCCTCATCCTATTAGAATACTTCATCAATTTAATATGTCTTTGTAGGTTACAAATTTGGCTATACACTATTAATTTTTAATTATTGTCGATAGTAATTTTGCACCCTAATTTACATATATTTCTATTACTTGTATATATATTTTTTCTATAATTTCAATTTATGTGTGAATATATGTATATAATAGAATGCTTTTTTATTAGCTATAATTGAATACTTATTACTTATAGTTTATACTTTTTTTTCTTTTTCTTTTGCTAATTTAAAAATAATAGTTAATTTAATAAAAATTGAGTGGTTGATTCTAAAATTTTGTCAAGTAAGTGATGTTGCTGACATAGCATTAATAGGAGAAAAAAGATGTCTTGAAAGTAATGTGGGTAAACTTATCCATTTACTTTTATATATTAAGAATAGATTTGGTGATATTGTCCAAAGAATGATGCTCCATTGAGTAAGTTGGATGTTGTGTAAATCGAAAATAAATTTTCTGTGCTAAATTTGATGTTATTTGAAGGAATAGTGATAAGAGACTTGTATAATAAGTAGTTCAAATAATATGGAATTTGAATATTTGTAACGTAAAATTTATTATAATTAATAATATTATTATGACATTTGTAATATGGATATTTATTACATTTAATGAGTTATTTATAGAAATTAATAAATTAATTATTGGGGTTATAAATTTATTGTATTATTTATAACGGTAAGATATAATAAATATAGGAATATGGATGTAGGTTACAAATTTGGCTAGACAATATTAATTTCTAATTATTGTCATTAATAATTTTGCACCATAATTTACATATATTTCTATTACTTGTTATATATATTTTCTATAATTTTAATTTATGTGTGAATTTATGTATATAATAGAATACTTTTTTTATTAGCTATAATTAAATACTTATTACTTATAGTTTATATATTTTTTTGTTGATTTGAAAATAATAGTTAATTTAACAAAAATTTAAATAATGTTGCTGACATAACATGATGACATTAATAAAAAAATATCTTAAAAATAATGTGGTAAATTTATTCATTTATTTTTATATATTAAAAATAAATAGATAGATTTGATATATACAAAATAATTAGATTTTTCTGTAGTATTAATATGTTATTTATTATGGTTCATTATAAAATTTAAATCAATTTTAGTATGCTACTAAATAATTTTTTACACTTCTTAATCAATTAAATTTAATACATATTATTATTGTATTGAATTAAAAGATAACGGTTAAATATGATTTTTTTTATATTTTTTATTGAATAATTATATTAAATCATATATAAATTCTCATCAAAATGTTTTATATAATATTTTTATATATTATATTATTATCTAATTTATTTTTAAATAATATAATATTTTAAATTTGTTGCAATTTTAATTTGTTGTATTTCTCGGAAATAAGAACACAAAAATATCAACTCCAAACTTTTAACGGAGATGTTATACTACGAAAAGAATTTGATAGTGATAAATAACTTATAATTTCCTATCCTAAGAATGGTTGTGTTATGTTATACTAAATTATATTTTATTTTAATAAATTTTTTATTTTTTAATTTTAATTATATTCGACCTCTTTTATTTATTTGTTTGTTTATTTATTTATCATTAAGAACTAGAAGTACAAAGACAAAAATCACTCCAAAAATAGACGTGAGTTACGATTTACGATTCAATATTTAGAATCTCAATTGAATAAATTAAAATTTTAGAGTCGAAATTAAGGTCAAATTAAAATTTTAAAGACGAAAATAAGTATTTAGTCAACAAAATTCTCTTACAATCTCTTATAAATTTTTTATTTTATTTCTATATATTCATTTCACCACAAAGACATCAAATTTCGATACTATTTTTTTTTTGCAAACTTAGTTGAAAAAAAATATTTTCATTCTTAAGTTTTTTTTGGTGAACTAAAAAATAAAATTAAATATTTATAAGAGAATATAAGAGAATTTTGTTGACTAAATACTTATTTTTGTCTTTAAAATTTTAACTTGACCTCAATTTTGACTCTAAAATTCTAATTTATCCAATTAAAATTCTAAATATTGAATCGTAAATCGTGACTCAGCTCTATTTTTTTTTTCATTCTTAAGTTTTGATAATTTTAAAAACTGAGTAGATATTTTTTGTGTGTTTTTTTGTAAACGGTCAAAATTTTGTTGAAATAAAAAAATCTATAAAAATAGCAAATATTTATTTACAAAATATTTAATGTATATTAAATATTACACAAATAATTAAATATTAAATAATTAAAAATCTTAAAATAATAATAAACTGGTAATTTATATTATTTTTAATTAATTTTTAATTTTTAACACTTAAAATTTAGATTCATATATTATATAATATCATAATATTAAAAATTTTATTTATTATAATAATATTATAAATCTTTTTGTATGTATAATATAATAGTTAAAATTTCGATCGAACTCTTAAAAATATTTCGATATTAATAATTTTAAATAGATAAATTAATTTTATTAAATTTATACTAAATTTAATAATTTTACAATGTAAATCTTATTATAATTTCAAATTTTAAGTATTTAATTTTTTTTTATTTTCCGTAAAAATTTGAATTTTGTTCAACTTGGTCTGCACGGCAAGAATACCCTTGTTTAAAACAAAAAGGGAGAGAATGAAAGGGTTTTAGGGTTTAGGCCAGGGTTTAAAATCCCAGTCATTGAAGAACCAAGGGATTGCTGTTCCAGACTCCAGAGAAGAAATCCAAGCTTGGAAATGGCGACTACGATTTGGAAAACCAGTTTAGCACGAAAAGCAGTTCGAAATCTCACTCAGCTAAGTCGTCAGACCCATCTCACTCATCGCACAGCTTCTTCCCCTTCTCTTCCATCTCGAATCTCCTCCCTCCGCCACTTCCGATCTAGTCGCGATCCTATCTCTAGGTTATTTCATGTCTCTTCTCACCTGATTCATTCATTTCCACTGAATCTTTTTGTTTATAGATTTTATGAAAATTTAATTGATTGTGCAGGAATTATGAGATTATTCCTCCGATGAATTGGGGGATTCGCATTGTGCCGGAGAAGAAAGCCTTTGTGATAGAGAGATTTGGAAAGTACGTTAAGACACTTCCCTCTGGAATTCATTTCTTGATCCCCTTCGTTGACCGCATTGCTTATGTGCATTCCCTCAAAGAGGAGGCTATTAACATTCCTGACCAATCTGCTATCACTAAAGATAATGTCACTATCCTCATTGACGGTGTTCTCTACATCAAGGTCTTCATTGTTCTTTGTTTTCTTGCATCTCTATTTCATTTATTGGTCAACGGCAAATAATGGTGTTGATAATTATCTATTTAAATTTTGTGTTTATTTAATTTAGTATTTGAATTTCTGGGTGCAGATTGTGAATCCTAAGCTAGCTTCTTATGGAGTAGAGAATCCCATTTATGCTGTCATTCAGCTGGCACAAACGACTATGCGTAGTGAGCTTGGTAAGATTACCCTTGACAAGACATTCGAGGAAAGGGACACGCTGAATAAGAAGATTGTGGTAAGTAATTGAGTATAGTTTCTGAATCAGTTTTGGTCGTTTTGGCATCTGTTTTATTTTTCCTTTTTTATTCTTACTTAAGGAAGCATCCTAGCCGATTGAATTTCAAGTTGTATGGTGTTGGTGTAAATCTTGGATAAGAGGAACATGGTGCCTCTTTACATGGAACTGTTGGACTTCCTGGAACTGCAGCTGATGTTCTATTTATCATATAGTAATTTTGAAGTCTTATTTGAATTTAGTTATACATGAGGGACAAGTGCGGAAGCATAATGTTCACCAAGTTTGTGACTGTTTTGTTATTAGTCCCTATCCTCCAATGAAATAAACTTGATTCAAAATCCAATTCGGAACCAACAAAAAGTTGAGCGTATCATTGGTTTGACTGAAGTACATTTATTTTGAGAGGCTATTACTATTATAATGGTGACTGTAAATACATGCTAAGTATAAATAAGGCTCATGTTAGAAATATCTTGTCACTGTGTAATGTGTATCATGTATGCTCTTCTACTAAATACCTTATCAATGTGTCAGTGTGTCATGCTGCAAAATTAATTGATTGGAGCATTCTAGCATATGTAATAGCTGAATAATATATATCTTTCTTTTCCCCAACGATTGTTTCTTGAACTGTAGTGGATTTTGAAAGGCACAGTAATATGTTTCAAACATATCTACAGTAGGGAAACTGAATATTCTTCCACAAACATAGATCCTAAGGCTTGCAGTTGCTGGAAAGAAAACATCTCGTCATGCATTTACGCTGTATTCTGATTTCGGGCTAGGACTTAGGAAGTAATTCTATTATTTGATTATGGGTTTATAAGCTAGGTTTCTTTTCAAAGTGAAAGCAAGCTTATTTTGTTAAGCGAATTTGAATATTATCTTTCAAATCCTGAACATAGTTTCTAAATTTCCTTTGTCCTTTGGTTTCATTTAACAATGATGAGAGAGAATAGACATGAAATAATGGCTATAGGCTTTTCTTCAATAGGTGTTAGACTAGTGTTTTCTTTGTGATAAAGAAAAAAACAGGATTTTCAAATTCTTCTCAATGAATAGAAAAAACAACTCTTTTCACATCTGTGTTCAAATAACGAAGATTGATTATATGGAAAAAATTGTTGTAGGAGGCCATTAGTGTGGCTGCTGAAAGCTGGGGGCTGGAATGCCTTCGATATGAAATACGTAAGTTTAACATATATTTTAAACTGAAATATTTTCCTTCCCCTGATTTTGTACTTGACAGTATGTGTAATTTTTCTTTCAGGGGATATCTCTCCTCCACGTGGAGTGAGAGCTGCTATGGAGATGCAAGCAGAGGCAGAGCGGAAAAAGAGAGCTCAAATTCTTGAGTCTGAAGGTAATCAAATTGATTTTCCATTTATTGGGAGGTTCTACTGTGATATTTTTACATTAATTCTCATCCTGGAATTGACTTTGGCACCCATGTCATCCAGCTTTTTAAGATTGTGTGTGTACTGGAATTGATGATGTTTAATGTTGAACAGGAGAGAGACAGGCCAACATCAACATTGCTGATGGTAAGAAGAGTGCAGTGATCCTAGCATCAGAAGCTGCAAAGATGGATCATGTCAATAGAGCTAAAGGTTAATTTCGTGTTTTGCTCTGTTTCCATCTTTCAATTATGTATCCATATTAATTCTTAAGAAGGATTTGGCATCACCACTGAGCATCACAGGCAAAAACTCTTCATACTTATAATGTGTCATATGTATGTTCTCTTTGTGATAAAATGTTGTTTTGTGTGAGAAGGGAGGGGGATGATGAAATGTAGGCTGATGGTCCAAAGTATTACTAGTATTCTTTTATATCAAGCCACCACTTACATTGTGTTCCAATTGGCATGCAATCACTTCTCTATTTCCTTTATGTATCCTTTACTTTTTTTTTTGAAGAAACTAAATTGTTGCTTCCTCTTGATATCTTTAATCTCTAAGTCTTTATAATTACAATTATACTTCTTCAGGTGAGGCTGAAGCTATCTATCTTGTGTCAAAAGCCCTGAAAGAAATTGGAGGAGCAGAGGTGAGATTTGTCATTTTATTCATATTCCATTTGCTGCATCTTGTGCAAGTAATAAAATTATATTTTGGTCCATAACTTCTTAGTATTTTGGCCAATTGTGTAACTATTTGAATATGTTTACCAAAATAGATGCAGCATCTAAATTTCTACTGTTTACTTGCATCTAAATTTCTACTGTTTACATGATGCATTTTTTTTATGCTGGGGGGCTTGGGGCATGCCAGCATTTTTTTTTTTTTTTTGCATGTGTGAGAGAGAGTCATTATTACAGTTTTCATTGCAGGGTCTGGTTGACTATTTTATGTAGTTTTGATTTATTGTGAGCAATCCATAATCAAATAGGCTAGAATGGTGTTTGAGTTGACATCATCTCTGAAGCTGATAAAGGAAATCTGGTGTATAGATTTGCTCCTAATTGGCTCACTTATTTCAAATTTTCCATGTATCATGAAATAAAAGGAGGTGATGGAATTGATGTTGTCATTTGCTTTGCAGGCAGCAAGTTTAAGGGTTGCAGAGCAATATATTCATGCTTTCAGTAACATAGCCAAGGAGGTAGTAGATTACAAGCTAACAAGGACCATTTAACCATTTTTTTTCGCTTTGAAATTTGTCTTATGTTCTTTTACTTTTTTCTCAGGGAACGACAATGTTGCTTCCTAGCTCTGCATCCAATCCTGCTAACATGATGGCTCAGGCCCTTACTATGTATAAAAGCCTGCTTGGTAATGTTTCCGGAAACAAATCTTCATCAACGTCAGGGCAGTTGGAAGGAAATGATTCCTCTGGCGAGGGTAAAGATGAGGGTACTGCAACTGCTACTTCAGCTCTGGAAAACCCAGATCATCATGAAAAAACGGGGTTTTCACTTCAGAGCCCCAAAAGAAGGGTATAGTCTTTGATTTTGCAAAATTTTGCCATTCTAGTGATTTGATTTGATTTTAGAGAGAGAACCTGAAGTTTGTTTGGACTAGCATTGATCACAGGATACACATAGAATTTATGACCATATTTCTGTCTATCATGTATATTCGTATACTGCTACTCCTTGTTTACTTAAATAATTCTTGCTGCACCATTGTTACAAAGCTTCATTTGAAGTTATTTAATTTTTCAAAAGGAGGGGGTTGATTAACTAATAAATGGGAGGTGCGGTCTATGGTGGCCATAAATGTGCTGTGCTACAATGATTATCTCCTTTCCACCAATTAGTAAAAACTACACGTGGATAGGAGGAAGATGTTTGACTTTGGCTTTCATGTTGTTAATGACGGTAAAATTCTTAATTAGGCACGGTAAAGACACTGGTGTGATTAAATCTGAAATCATAGAATTAAAAAAAAAAAGAAATATAAATAGGCATTTGATGAGGGAAAATCGAAGTAGGGTTTTGTGGTGGTCTTAAACGACCTATTGGAGCAGGAGTGGCTCATTTGGAGCAGAGCATCTGTAACCGAACGGAAGAAAAGGAGGTTGGCAACACAGGTGGTAGTAACCGTCGGTGCAGTTCTTGGCCAGAGGCGGTTGTCACAAGGGTGTACCCCATGCGTAGGCTGAGTCCAATTTAAATTGCTTCATGCGTCTACTGTGTTCATTCTTCTAATACTTCTAAGTTCTAACTTCTAACAATACTTCATAATAAAAAACATCATTATTTTTGCATTTTTTTTTCTTTTAGAGGAACACCTTCTCTTAAACATTTAATTGAGTCTATTATTTTAGAGTTTATTACTAATTAGTGATTATTTTTTAGTATATTTCTTCTATTGAATTAGCTTTTAATTTAGTGATGGATTTGCGATTATTTATTCGGTCGCAAAAAAATTTTCCGATGAATTACTGTTGTATTTGCCTCACTGACTTGCAACTTGTAATTAGCAAGAAAATCGTTGGTTGCTAGGCAGTAGCTAATTTTCAATCACAAATTATATTTTACGTCAAATTAGCGATAAATTTCTGACTATTTTTGTGGTTGTTAATAAGCCTTATTCTTTTAATATATTAATTAATTAAAATTAATTTATATATTTATTCAAAAATATTATACTGATAAATTAAAGATTTTAAAAATTTAATATTTTTACTAAGCAAAAAGTGTATAAGTTAGAAATTTTTTTAAATAATTTTACATGGTGTGTTTAAGGGCACTTGTTAACAAAATTCATATACATATTATTTATATATAATAAGAATTGCTTTTATATTTGATTTTTTATTTTATACTAATAGTATTAAATGAATAAGTCATTGATCAAAAATAAACTTTTTAATCAAGTAGTACAAAAGAATTCAAAAAATGGAATACATAAAAAAGAATTCAAAGTATTTCTTTTCACCCCTTGATCTGTATTTTTTTTATAATTTTTGCCTCCTCTTTTGTTATTGCAACTATTTTTTTTGTTCTCTTCTTTTTTTTTTAATTAAAAATTAATTATTTATATAAAATATATATCAAATACATATTAAAAATAGATTAAACAACACATGTAATACATAAATATATAGTAATTAATTTAGTTATTGTGTTTTTTCTATGCACATAGCATTTTTGTATATTATAATAGCAATAAACTAAGATGAAAGTTGATTAAAAAATAATTGTGACTATATGTCTTTAAATATTCAATTGATTTTCATTTCCTTGAGATCTTTAGTTTTGGCAAACCGAAATTATTGTAGCAGATTGAAAAGTTAGAGCCTCCACCAAGAATTTAAAATAGCTAATTCTTATGCGAATAAACTCACTTTTTTTTTTCAAAAATAGGATACTCAAACCCGTAACTTCTTAATTGAGTATGGGGAGATTATACCATTTGAACTATAACTCATTGGCAACTAGGGGTAGCAAATGGGCCTAAACCCACCAGGTCGACTCGCGTAACCCGCCAAAAAAGGCGGACTGGGCTAAAAAATTAGGACCGCCAAATAGCAAAAGCCCGCTTAACCTGCACCGCTTAAACCGTGGGCTTTGGCGGGGCAGGGCGGGCTTCCCCACTGGGCTTAGTATTTTTTAGCAAGGGGGTATTTTTTCAATTTTTTTTACCAAAACCCAACTTTTCCCAATCCAACTTACAAGAGAATGAAGATGAAAATTGAGTGTTTTAGATTATGTTTATTTTGTTTTAGAGACAATATTTATAATTATGTTTTGGATTATGTTTATTTTGCTTTGGGAACAATATTTATAATTATGTTTTAGATGAAAACTTGGTTTATAATTATGTTTATTAGATATTTATAATTATAAAGACTTTAATGTTTGTGAATATAAAAATTATAATTTGTTTATACTTTTAGAAATTATAATAGTTAAAAGTAAAAAACGGAAAAAAAATTTTTATACCTTTATATATATTATTTAATAGTTAAAAATAAAAAAAAGATATTTGACAGATTTAGCCCGCCATTAAGTGAGACGAGTTAGAATTTTGGGATTGTCTTATTAGACGAGATGGAACGGACCAACCCGCCTAATGACGAGTTTCTGGCGGAGTGGGGCGGGACGGGACAAGCTTCCCCGCTTGCCACCCCTGTTGGCAACTCACTTTACATGAACATTATGATTATCATATATTTCCTTTCATATTTCTTATATTTATCTTAGTTTCTTTACAGATTTGATTAGAATCATGTTTATTAAAGTGATTGTGTAATCTGTTTTTTCTCTTACGTATTTTTAACCTGTTGTTTATTAAAGAAAAAAGAAATAGTAACAAATTAAGAATGGAGAATTGGAGATAAAATTTTTTTGTCCATAATAATATTTTCTAGATTAGAGAGTTTGTTAGTTGATACTCGAAATCTTTTTACATAATGGACCGCCATAAAAAAGTAGTCACATAGGTATAATTGTTATTGTTTTAAGGGAGATGCTGTATAAATATTTAATTATGTTAAATGTATACTAAAATTCATTATTAATATAGAATACATATTAAAAATATAAATATATATTAATAATGAGTAAAATACATATTAATATGTAGGGACTGATAATTTTATGAATAAATAATATTTTTGATAAATATTATTTAATACTACAAAACAATTTGTTAACGGAAAATACCTTAAAATTTATTAGAAATATTTTTTATATGATACCCTTTTACATGATAAATCGCTAGAGAAAAGTAGTCACGTACGTATAATTGTTATTGTTTTAAGCAAAGTTCTGAAAATTTATTCGAACTGTTCGGTTGAATTATGAACCGATAAAATTTGCAGTTCAGTTAGAAACTATAACTGCTAGATTTGAAAACTGCTGTTGAATTGCCGAACCGCCGAGAACCGGTCAGTCGAACCGAACTGGAATTCGGCCGGTTTTCAAAAATTTTCCAAACGGCGTCGTTTTGTTTCAAAGCAAAGAAACCCTAACCAAACTACAGGTACCGCGTGAAGCCATTGTCTTAACACAATAACACTATTAGTTTCCTCAAAGACTAGTTTCCATTGGTCACACTCTAGATTTTTAAATGGAGAATACTCCCACAAAGATGCTCTAAACATCTTTTTTAAAAGTCGTTGACATGTCAAAATGTAATTGGTAGTATTTTTTAGAACCAGATAAATTTGGATGGTTTACATAATTCGGTCTGAATTCGGTCTGAATTTATAATTCATATCAGATTTATATAAACCGGTCAGATCTTTGTTTTTCTTTTTTCTTCAAAACACGATGTCATTCAAAACCGATCAGATCTCCCCTTCTCCTCCATCGGTGTCACTCTGTCACTGAAGTTCTCTGTCATCTCTCTCATTATCTTCCGTGTCGCATTCAAGCTTCTCATCGTTCTCTCGGTTCCAGTCTCTCTCACCGTCTCCGGTCTCGCACTCAGTTGCTCGGCTTTCTTGCTCTCGTTGTCGGCGGCGGCAGAAGCAACAGGTCCTGTTGCCGATCGTCGGACTTGTCACTATCATCTTCTTGGTTCGACTCTCGGCGTTAGCTTCCTCCTCGCCGTTAGCTTCCTCTTCGCCGTCAACCTCCTTTACGCAACCAGAAGCTGGTCCCACCCAACCTAGAAGATCTGCATTGATCTCCTTCTTCCTCGAGCCAGAGGCGCTGGTTGCGTGGTTCCGTTGATCGGTTCTTCTCCCTTATCGCAGATGCTATTCATCTTCTACTTTTTTGCAACTCCCCGTGCCCCAAATAATCGTCTTAGGTCCCATTCCTTCTTTCCATATCGCCATTTTTCCTTCTATTGCTTAGTTCAGTTCATCTTCTTCCCACGGTTCTGTCCTTGTTGGTGCTCCGGCGACGCAGTGATTTGGATGAGGGATCCGACGATGTGATGAGAGAACTCCATTTTCCAATATGCGACTTGTCACCTCGCCGTTTTCCACCCAGCTTCTGTCTCCATTAGCCTGCTTACTCGCCTTTGCCTGGATCTTCGCCGGCGGTGATGTTGTTTTGTCCGAGATCCATCGTTATTTTTGAAGTCTGGTTAACACTCAATTTTTCAGCGGCATCATAATTCCAATTGTGTAATGTTTTTTTTGTTAGATGTAATGGATTAATTTTAGCTCACTTCATTTCTTTTAAGCATAAACGATTCGAGCCCAATTGTATTTGTCCAAAAAATTGTTTTCTATGAAAGTAAAAAAATCGCTTAAGGTTCACAAAAAAAAAATCGCTTAAAATGAATTAAATTATTCACAAATTTGGTTTTTTCATAATAATCGGTTTGAATGAACCAAAATATAAGTGAGGACACTTGTCAAATTCTCATGCATAGTCTTTAAAAAAAGTTATTTTTGGTGTATGTATGTAAGTGGTCTCCTTTTTAAATACATTGTTTCATCCTTCAAAGAAGAAGATAAAAATGAAGTCAACTGCAAAGTCAGCTATGCACTCCACTGCATACAATTATTGCTGAATACCTTTACCTTGCAGCATTATTGCAATATTGCTTTCTCTTCCTTACATTCTCAAAATCCAATCACTCACTCATTCATTTCCTGTTTTTCTGATCATCATACCATGGCTGAAGCACTTCTTTCTGGCTTCATCAACGTTGTTCTTGAGAGGCTCATTTCACGTGAGTTTGTCAACTTGGTGGTGGGCAAGAAGCTGGACAAGAAGTTGGTTGACAGGCTCAAGACTGCTATCTTGGCTGCTAAAGCTCTCGCTTCTGATGCTGAGCAGAAGCAGTTTGGAAACGAACTCGTCAGGGAATGGCTTGATAATCTCAAGGATGCTCTCTACACTGCTGATGACCTGCTGGACCGCGTCTTCATCAAAGCTCAAATTCGCAGCAAGGTACGCACTCGGCTTCCTCACTTCCTTGATTTGTCCGGTAGGAAGATGGTGACCAAGATAGAAGAGGTGGTTGAAAGAATAGTAGATCTTGAGAGATGCAAAGATACCCTTGGACTGAGAGAGATTCCAACGGGAAGCTCTTCATGGAGACCTCCATCCACTTCTCTTGTGAAGGGGAATGTGTTCGGCAGGGATGGTGACCAACAGGCACTAATCAAGATGCTCAATGACAACAATCATCATAACTTGTCCGTCATCTCTATTCTTGGTATGGGCGGGATTGGTAAAACTACTTTAGCACAATGGCTCTACAACAATAAGGATTTGATGGACGGGGTTGATCTGAAAGTATGGATTTGTGTTTCTGAAAATTTTGATGTTGTTGAGACTACAAAGAATGTTATAAAGGGGATCTCCTCAGGTGTTTGTAGTCTTGATAGCTTTGATTTACTTCAACAAGATTTGAAGGAAAAACTGTCAGAAAAGAAGTTCTTCATTGTTTTGGACGATGTTTGGAGTGAAGATACTAACAAGTGGAGTAGTTTTATCACCCCTTTCCAACATGGGAGTAAAGGAAGTACTATTCTTCTAACTACCCGCAAGGAAAATGTTGGTCCAATAGTCCAACACTATAACTCTCACACTCTCAAGGAACTGTCAGACGATTATTGTTGGTCTATTTTTGCAGACAATGCGTCCTTTCCTGAATCAAATGGGAGCTCAGAACTGGAAGAAATAGGTAGAAAGATTGTCAAGAGGTGTGGTGGCTTGCCGTTAGCTGCAGAAACACTTGGATGCTTGTTGCGCTCAGAGCATCGTGTTGAAGAATGGAATAAAATACTATTCAGTGACATTTGGGAATTTCCGACGGCAAATTGTAAGATTGTTCCTGCATTGTTAATAAGTTATTACCATCTGCCTGCTCATTTAAAACGCTGCTTTGTCTATTGTTCATTGTATCCCAAAGATCATAAACTTGATAAAGATGAATTAATCTTGCTGTGGATGGCTGAAGATCTTTTACAACCACCAAGGAGGGGACAGACTTTAGAAGAAGTTGGTTGCGGGTGTTTTGATGACTTGGCTTCAAGACTATTTTTCAAGCAGGTTGAGAATGATGATGAGAAGTATTTTGTGATGCATGATCTCATGCATGACTTGGCAACTTTTCTTGCTGGAGATCTTTATTGTAGATTCTCAGAAGAACTTGGTGAAATGGAAGAGATGAGTATTCTAACTCGTCATTTGTCATACGATGATTCAATCCCTGAGAAAATATGCTCCACTAGTAAAATAAAATCTTTGAGGACATTATTGTATATCAATCAAGGAGCTTGTACCTGGGAAGATCACACAACTTTACCATGTTACATATTGTCAAAGAATAAATACTTGAGAGTTTTGTCCTTTGATAGACTTAACATATTTCCTGATTCAATATATAAATTGATCCAATTACGCTATTTGGATCTTTCTTGGAGTGATATTGAGGTATTGCCGCAGTCATTATGCAATTTGTGCAATCTACAGACTTTAAAGTTAAAAGGTTGTTCTTTCCTAACTATACTGCCTAGTAGCCTAGGTGAATTGATCCACCTGCGCTATTTGGATCTTTCTAGAAGTGATGTTGAGACATTGCCCGAGTCATTGTGCAAGTTGTGCAATTTACAAACATTAAAGCTAGCAGGTTGTTCAGGGCTGACTATGCTGCCTAATGGCATGTATAACCTTGTGAATTTGCGACATCTTGATATAAGGGGTACTCCTCTGAAAGAAATGCCAAAAGAAATGGGCAAATTAAAACAGTTGCACATTCTAAGCAGCTTTGTGGTGGGAAAGCAAGAAGACAATAGAATCCAAGAGTTAGGAGGGCTTTTAAATCTTCATGGATCACTTGAGATTCAGAAATTGGAGAATGTTGTTGATGCCAATCAGGCAAGAAGTGCAAGGATAATAGATAAGAAGCACATTGACGAGTTGTTGTTGGAATGGTCTCTGTCTTCAGGTGATGTTATGGCTTCAGACGCCCAAACTGAAAGAGATATACTCCACAGCTTACAACCTCACAACGGCTTGAAAGAGTTGAGAATATGGGGATACAAGGGTACAATATTTCCAGATTGGTTGGGGCACTGTTCCTACCAAAACATGACAAGTGTATCTCTCAAGTCTTGCAAGAATTGCTGCATGCTGCCTTCACTTGGACAGCTGCCTTCTCTTCAGTCCCTCCGCATTCAAAATTTTAGTCAGCTGAAGAGTGTTGGCATGGAGTTTTACAAGAATGAAGGCCAGCAACATTCTTCGCCTATTGCACCGTTTCCCTCACTGGAGCGTTTGGAGTTTCATAACATGCCATGTTGGGAGGAGTGGCACTTACCTGACTCAGAAGCTTTTCCTCAGCTTAAGAGGCTTGAAATAAGAGATTGTCCAATGTTAAAGGGAGATATGCTTAATCAGGTATTAATGAAAATCGTTTTTTCTTCCTCGGATGTTTCCAAAGTGCGCCAACTGAATATACAAGAAGATCATCAAGGATGGGGTAAGCGAATGACACTTGATAGGGATAGTTTATCAATTCATGGATTTGAATCTGTGGTAGAGTATGCATTTAAGGCAAGGATCATCCACCATCTAACTTCCCTACAAGAAGTACATATCTCAAGGTGTTGGTCTGTTGTATCCTTGGGGGGCAATTGTTTACCCAAATCTTTGCAAAAGCTCAGAATATATAGGTGCAGCCAAATTGAATTACTCCAGCAACAACACAAGTATGATTTGGTACATCTACAGATAGAAGAGAGTTGTGATTCACTGACCTCATTATCATTGGATGCCTTTCCCAATCTCAAGAATCTCCAGATAGATGGGTGTTCAAATCTGGACTCAATTTCGATGTCAGAGCCGCCACACGCTGCTCTTCAGCGTCTCTCCATCTTTCATTGCCACAAATTTGTGTCATTTCCGGAAGAAGGACTGGCTGCACCCAACTTGACTCATCTCAGCATCATAAAATGCCTCAAGTTGGAGGCATTGCCACGTGGCATGAATAGTCTTCTCCCAAATTTACAGTCTCTCGACATACTACGTTGCCCAAACATTTGTAGGTTGCCAGAGGGAGGTTCGCCGCCTAACCTGAAAGAGCTTAGTGTCGGAGAATGCGAGGAACAACTGAGGGGTCTTTCATGGTTGGGCAACTTGGACAACCTCACTCATCTCACCATTTCTGGTTTTGGGTGTCAGAGCATAATAGAGTCATACCCAGAGGTGGGTTTGCTGCCTCGCCTTCCCTCCCTTACCACTTTACATATCGAAAAGTTTGATAATCTGGAGATATTCAACTGCAATGAGCTTCTCCGCCTCACCTCCCTCCAACAATTACACATTGAGAAATGCTCATTGCTGAAGAACATGGCAGGAGAAAAGCTGCCTTCTTCCCTCTTACTACTCAACATTAAGAGATGTTCATTGCTGGGAAAACACTGCAAGAACAAGCATCAACAAATTTGGCCCAAAATTTCCCACATCCCCATCATTCAAGTCGATGGAGAAGAAATCTTCTGAAGAAATTTTTAAGCAGGTAATTATCTAATCTCCATTATACCACAATTAAATTCACACATGCATATTCCTTTCTCTTAAAAGAAAAAAGTTCTCTCTTTCTTTATACAATATTAACTAGTTGAACTGATATGGCAACAAAAAAGATTGTATTCTTTTCCTTCATTTATCTGTGAAGCTCTCAGTTTGTAGTAAGAAAAATCCTTTGTTGCTCTGAGAAAAAGTCATTGCTACATGTGAGATGCTTATTAACACTCGTTTTTTCAATCAAATTGCATTCAAAGAGGAAGATAAGAATGACTAGGAGATAGAAATTGAAAAACACGGAATGTCTCTTTTTGTTTATCCAGCATTGAGAATTTCTTTAGATATATTAAACAAATGGATGAGTCAAATTTTCTTTTTTTTTTTTTTTTATCATCTTCTGCAGGTAGCTTGTGTATATGTGGAGATGTACTTCTCTTATACAGTGGCAATCATATCTACGCTGTTAATATCTACACTACAATGATCAGGATAGAGAACGAAGACATGAAGGAGAAAGTTGGAGTGACACCTATTATTGAAAAGCTTTTGTTGTCAGTATATTTCTCTATTCCTCAGTATAATTTTACTTTTTCTTTTTTGCTTAGAGAAAAAATAAATGACAGCTGGATTTGTGAAAAGAGAAGAGTTCTAAAATGTTGTTTCTATTTTTGCCAATTCTTTATGATCAGAGAGTCAGCTGTTGTGATGCAAGATCCATATAGGACAGTAAAAGGAATCAGCATGAACGAGGTGTATATAAGCTTTCAAAATAGAAGGATCTAAGTTATTGTTGTGTAATTTTTTTAACCATAGATTGAAACATTGGATAAAATTAATGGTATTAGATGCCTATAATAAGCTATTTCTAATACTTAGAGAAAAAGGTTCTGTAATAATAACTATTTCTTCCTTTCTGGATTTCAACACATAATCAAACAGATTTCCCAAGGTGATGAGGGTATGTAGCTAATGCGGTCAAGATACAAAGAATATGCTTTCCACATTTAAAGATGACAATCATATACATGAAATAGTCATTAGAAGGAGAAGTTGTAGTGATGCCATCAGCAACAATTTCATTCCTATCAACTTCACTCAATGGTGTGTGCAGTTTGTATGTATATCAAACCAATGAGCATCATTTCTTTTCACTGTTGACTCTAAAATCAAACCAATGATCCAACATTGTGTTCGTCAGGTTCTGACATAATTGTGTGTGTGTGGTTTTTGTGATGACAAACACGTTGAGTCTTGAAATGTTTTTTAATTTGTGTTGCAGGAAGTACATTTGAGATTTGGTAACCATATCTAAATTATCTTCGTTCAGTCCAAAGTTCATCAGAAGAGTGCTCTGTAATTTTAGCTTCAGGTTAGTATAGTTACTCTATTCCTCCTACAATTTACTTTTCCTATTTTTGTTGGGAGAAAGAAAAAGAGATGATGATAGCTTGATTTGAGAAGGAATTAGTTATATGTAGTTCAGGGAAAGATGGTATTTCTACCTTTCCCATTTTTTAATGTATATGCTAAAATAAATGTACTATAAATATCAACTTAAATTTGGTTCTTTAACTGCTGCCAAAGCTGTTTCAATGCCAAAACTGCAATTCAGTGGTGGAGCTTGTAAATTTAAACAAAAAGATGCAACATTTCTAATGCATTCAAGTTTATTACATGAATTTATAAATACATCTGCTTTTGAAAATTTTGAGTTCTTAAACTACACATCTAGTCTAATAGTTGATTGCTTTTTTGTTCAAACATTTCATGAAGAGGATCATACTCTTACTAAATTGATAATTTAAATTCTACAATTTTGTGATCACACTATTGTTGAAATATTCTTTTAGAAGAATTTTATATCATGTAAATACTTGCCTAAAGTTTTCGTGTCTCTTTTGACATTTAGTCCTGCTAGCTACTTGAATAATATGCACTGGTATGGATTAATTTTGATATAAGGGACCTCCATTTTCATGACCATATTGTTACTAGAATGATAATTTTTTCTTTTCGGTTGATTATGCAGTCACTATAAATCTGCAGTTGGAGAGTGCTTCAATCTTGGTTTTGGCTAAAATTTTGATAGCAAGTTCTGGATGTACCTTTTCATTCTAAATGGTTGGACGATTAAGATAAGATTTGGAGGGTGAGATATGGCTTGCGCGCGCAAAGTAGCTCTGGTTTTGTAAATTTTTCATGTTTTTGGTTCACATTTATATGCATTGGTCCTTGGTTGTTTTGATTTACTATAAGCATGATTTGTGCACTCATTTGAGATTCTCCTGTATCCTTAGTTGATTATAGTAATACTTCTTTTTTGGTCTGAATGACCCGTGATTTTTACCTCTCACATTGAGAGAGTTTTTCACGTTAAAATTTCGGTATCTTGTCCTGATTTTTATTTTTCTGGTTTCTGTTATTTGTTGGCTGCCACTTTTTTGTGTATTGTTATGCCAATTATTCTCTCAAGCAGCTATTCCAATTTGTGTGATTTTGCAACAGAGAAAGTACTTCTTTTCCAAGAAAGAAAGAAGGAAAGTACTTACACAATTTTATGAGACACCATGAATATGTGTTCATGAGTTTTGATATGAATAAATATAATAATTATTGCATCAGAGAATTCTATTTGTTAGGAAGTATTTCTTAAGAAATATCTTGTACAAAAGATTAATCCGGAGTGAAGGTTTGTCAATGGCCTAGAGAAAGGGATTGAATCTATGACCTCCTTTTTAACTTCTTTTTGCTTTTGTTTTTGATTGAAATAAGAGCTTGGTTGCTGTTAAGTCTGTCAAGTTGAAATTCAGGAGACAATTTTATTTTGTCTCTTCACGATGCGTTCAGGAACAGAGCAACTTTTTGTTTTTGGATAGCTATGACTTCTGAGAAATAGATAAAGTAGGAGACATATTTATTTTGTCTCATATTGAAGAAAACCAAAAGAAGAGTAGAGAAGAGAAAATCACACCGTCATGTATCCTGGTTCAGCCACCATGTGCAATGTGACTTACATATAGTCTCCCGGACAACATTGGTGGGATTTTCACTATCTTTAACAAGATTGCAAACACCAATTTCCTTAGGATTCTCCCCAATCCTATCTGAGACAAACCCAACTTCTACACAAATTAGATTTGGCTAGGTTCACTCCCTAGACTTGCAACCACTAAGTGCTCACTCAATTTAGCAATGGAATCCCCTCAGGATCATGTGTACAAAACAAAAAAACATACAAAAGAATTTTGACATAATTTTCTAACTTTTTCTTGATAACTCTCTTTGCCTTTTCTCTCAATGGCTTTTACTGATACCTCACTTAATGCCTTTTTTTATTGAAAAAAAAAAAACAAAAAAGATAAATACTGAAGAACAGAAAATTTGATGTAAACTCATGAAGGAGAAGAAGGGATATTTTTAAAAGCTATGAGAACCCAAAGCTCATTCTTTGCCTTTTTTCTCTTTTCTTTTTCAACCACTAACAATTTCGTCGCTTTGTTTTTTGAATGAATATATATACCATGCCATTATTATGGCAATTATTATTGGTTAACCAAACCATTTGTAATCTGAGTCTTATCAGATACCTCTTATCTCAATTTTTAACATAGTACAGTAGTTTAATGCAGGAAGCATGATCTATATAAGAATCATATTTCTCAGTGAGCAGTGAAAACCTCAGAATTACAAGCTACAACACATGACACCCTTTTAAACCAAAATAGTTTTACATTGCAACATCAATAGCTCTATGTTGCAATGGATTATTCTTTGAACTAATCTTGGACAATGATGATGCTGGTTTGAACCTCTTAGTCCTCATTCTCTTCTTGCTCCTTGCTAATCTCTTCTGTCATGTCTGATATCACTTTCAGTTGTTCATTCCCAGCGTCAAGCAACCTGTTCATCATATTTCTCAGCTTCTCATTTTCTTCCAATAATTCAGCATCACCATTCTTGAGTTTTCCATTATATTCAGCAACATGATCTACCTCTTTTGCCAATCCTGTATCTTCTTTGTTAACACTGGTTACTTGTTCAGCAAGCTTCTCTTCATTCTCAGTTTGTTCCTCTTGATGTGTCAACTTCTTTTCATTGTCCTCTTCCCTGTGTGAGCCACTAACAAGTTCTGCAGCACGTTTTGCAGACTCCATAGTTGGCAATTCAGGTTCATTTCGAGTTTCCTCTTCACATTCAGTTGCTATATCTTGCTGCTCACCGCCTTTGACTTTTGAGATCTCAACCTTCACCCAGCCATCTGATGATTCATCAGAAGATTGAACCTCTTCCAGCTCTTCAATCTGCTGTTCAGGCTTCGGTTGAGTGTCTTTTGCAGCAACACTGCATTGTTCTTCTTCCGCAGGTGGAACTCTTTCAACTGTGTCACACTTCACAAGTTTGGACTCTATTGTTCCTTCTTCAACAAGCAACCCCACTGGAAGCTCCGTTATAGATTCCATATCTTCATCACGCTTCACAGATTCAGACTCTATTGTTTCTTCTTCGTTAAGCAATCCCAATGGAGCTCCATAATAGGTTCCTCTTCCTCCTCTTAATGAATCATGATCCGGTTCACGCTTCGAAAATTTTGTTCCATCATCCTTGTTGAATTCAGATGCTGCGGTATCCTCATCAAGCACCACCGCCGGCAGCTCCACAAAAGATTCCACATCTTCAAGCTTTGTTTCCCCATTGTCCTTCACGAATTCGGATGTAGTCTCATTGAGCATTCCTCGGAAACTCTTTTAGTGCATAGTTGCACGATGAATCTTGTTTTGCTTTCTCATTTTGTTCTTCATTCTTGGATCTACGTTCAGCGCCATCCTCGTCTATAACTCCCACAGGTAATTCTCACAAAGCATTTGTGTCTAAATTATCAAACTGAAATTTCTTTTTTGATTGATTTTAGAAAGACGAAAAATTTTAGTTGTCTTAAAATAAATTTTAATCTCTAATCTCTAATTCAAGTAAACAACTTTAATCTTATGAAAGTATTTTGCTAAAAGATTAATTTTTTAGTTACTTAGCCAACATTTTGCTGAACAACTTTTAAGGTAAATATCCATAATTTATGAATTTTCTTTTTCACCAAATAAGACTGACAAAAATCTAAAACTTTTTAATTTTCTCGATAAGAGCATCTGCTTTACACTTCATAACTAACTTTTCCAATTACTCAACTAACTTAACTAATTAACTAACTTGGCTGGTGTGCTAACACCAGCAAAATTTTTTAAAAATTTTGTGACCATCTAAACTGGAGCTCGGTTTTCAGTGCATCTCACATCCCTTAACTTCTGAATAGTTTAGTAACACTGATTTCTATGGCTTGTTTGGAACTTGGTTATCTTTTGCAAACTGAATTATTATTGAAGATATCTCATGTGAATGTGCAAGAGAGAGTGAGTGACATGTTTGCATATTATATGTTCTCATATGCCTAGTAGTTAAATATATGAATAAAATTTGGTGTGATCAATTCTGATGCACTATCTCAATTAAGCAATCATGGTACAAATTTTATCCACAGAGGAGTTGACATTGCAAGCAAGCAAGAAAAATAAGTCTTATTATATGGATCTGAAGCTGGTTGTCTCTCTTGGGTTGCAAATTCTGGAAGCATGTTAAGGAGCACAGTTGAGCTTCATCATGATGTTAATAATGAACAATTTGATGAAGAGAACCTAAGAAGAGAAGGTGATCAGGAATACTACCCTTCATATGCTGCTGAGGGAATTCTGATGATGATTTGCGTAGTGGTTTAGGCTGTGTTTGATTCTGAAAACATAAGCTTAGAACGAAATACAAAGGATATAGACATAAAAAATAGTGTTTTTGTATTTTGTTTGGTGACAAATAAAATGTAAAAAAAAAACTTATTATAAAAGTCTAATTTACTTTTGTTTTATACAAAAAATTTAAGAAGAAAAATATAATGATAAAAATTATAATTATAAAAAATTGATAGAAATAATAAAAGAAAAAATAAAAAATAAGTTGTGTCTTTATTTCTGTCTATTAAGAAAAATACAAAATATATTAAGGAAAAGTTTAGGGGGTAGCAACTTTTGTATTTTTTGGCCAGCACTTAACCATCAAAACAAAAGTGATAGATCTCCCACCATTAGATATCATTAGATGTAATCTCACACCATTAAAAACACTATTGATGGCCAATTGATGGTTACAAAATACCAAAATTGCTGCCCCCTAACATTCCTCATATATTAATTCAGGATATAATAATTGCGCTCTAATTCAGGGATTCTGAAGCTGGTTTAGTTTAAGCACTGTGTTTCAAAGAGGGCATGACAAACCACCGTTTCACGAGAGCCCATAATTTTAGTTACAACTTACAAATGTGGTAACTAACTACTTAAAGATAGGTAGTTAATTCGATTAGTTTTGACTTTTGACTACTCTATGTTTTTTAATGAATATTAAGTTAATGAGGGAAGTATAGGGAGTCAATACATGTGACGTACAATGCATACAATGGAAGTTAAATGTTCGATTTAGTATATCAGATGTTTATTATGTACTCAGATGGTTATTATAGGTGTATTGTATTTGATAAATTAGTAGTATTTTATTTTGGATGTTCATTTTCAACTTATATTGAGCCAAATAAAAAGTCCATTGTACATATTGTATAAATACACCATTGGCTCCCTAGTGAGATTCTTAGTTAATTTGTATTTTTCTTATTGTTCAAATCCTTCGTGATGAAATATGTTTTGCAAGAGTTTGGTAATAGACTTATAGGTTTCTAAAAGAAATATAATTCTTAACGAGTCTTTGTTTGTGACAGAGTAGAGATGAACTAAGGATTTTAATGAGAAAGTTCTAAGTTTGAGCATGAAAAAAATGACGATATTTTTTGTAGGTGAAAACTCTCAATTTTACGTTGATAATTGAGAGTCAATAGATGAAAATTTAGTCAAATTATTTAACGATTCTCAATTATCAATTTCACGTAAAGTTTTTCACCTTTTTATTGATTTTTTTATTATTCAAGAAAAAAAATCTTAAGAAATTATGAACTTATAGGATTCTATAAAATAAAATACAAAATAAGTCTATAGTATTAAACTTATAGGTTTTTACTTTTTCTAGGTTCTTAAGAATTTCAATGAGAAAATTCTAAGTACGAGCATGTAAAAGACGATAATAAATATTTTTTCTGATTTTTTTTTTATTATTCAAGACCAAAAAAAGTTTTAAGAAAGTACGGACGTATAGGTTTTTATAAAATAAAATAAAAAATAAGTTTATACTATTAAACTTATAGGTTTTGAATAATACATCTTTTTTTTTAGTTTCTTATCTTATTTCATCAAGATTCTATAACATTTATTAATAGACATATATTATTCTATTACAAAATTTTCTTACTTTTATTCCATTATTGACTTATAAATCTAAGGAAGAATTATCTATTGTGTTATATATATGGTTTCAGAATCCATAAATTCAATTTTCCCCCCTCCATTTTTACATTCTGATTTAGATGAACAAATCTATTGTGTTCATTGTAACTTGAGTTTCAAGTTAGTTTGTCTCACCTTAAATACATGGTTTTATTTCTAGTTTTCTACTACTACTACCAAAATTTTGTAGAATCCTATATATTTTGCTGAAATTTCGTTACTTACATTCAACCACACAAGAACTGAAATCACGCCAAAAGATAGCATTGGATGAATTTAGAACTTTATCAAAAAAAATAGCATATATACTATATTTGAATCATGTTACAAATTTAGGATGAAGTTTGCATGATTGCACTAAATTTTCTCAAATCTTCTTCACCTACCTAACATCAAACCATGATCATCAAAGATAACAAGAATCAATAACCTTAGTCACATTAAGTCAAAGATTATTATTATTATTGAAGAAAAGAAAAAATGAGTACTCAGTCACAACAACAAAAGAAACCACAATTTGAAGATGAAGAAGAAGATAATGAGTTGCTACATTCGGATAGCGAGACAATACCATTCTCCTCACCATTCGCGAAACAATCGGCCGTTTTAGAGGATGAAAATGCAGAATTTGTGTATGCAGCCAAGGATAAGGTCCAAATATTCGATGTAGAGTCGGCCGGAAGTGGTGGCGCCGGGTCCATGGTGGTGCCACCATTCTCATGGAAGAAACTCTGGCTCTTTACAGGGCCAGGGTTGCTCATGAGCGTGGCATTCTTGGACCCGGGCAACCTAGAAGGTGACCTACAAGCTGGAGCAATTGCAGGGTACTCTCTGCTTTGGCTTTTGGTCTGGACAACCATCATGGGAGGGCTGCTTCAAGTCCTTTCAGCTCGGCTTGGGGTCGCCACAGGGCGCCACCTGGCCGAATTGTGTAGGGAGGAGTATTCCAATTGGGCAAGGTATGTTTTGTGGATCATGGCAGAGATGGCATTGATTGCTGCTGATATTCAAGAAGTTATTGGCAGTGCTATTGCTCTCAAGATCCTTAGCCATGGGATTTTACCAATTTGGGCTGGTGTGGTTATCACAGCCTTTGATTGGTATGTTGATCAAGATAATAATATTGTATATATATGAAATTTTTTTATTTTTTATTTTTTATTTTTCGGTCAAAACCATAGGTACCTACTTGGATGACAAATCTCTTAATGATGCATTTTGGTTTTCTTTGAACAGTTTCTTCTTTCTGTTTCTTGAGAACTATGGAGTGAGGAAGTTGGAAGGTGTTTTTGCAGTTTTCATTGGAACCATGGCATTTTCCTTTGCATGGATGTTCTTTGATACAAAGCCTAGTGAAGAAGAACTTATCAAGGGTACAAAATTATCCTTACTCATACAAAAATCTAAAGACAAATTTCAATATTTGAAAATGACAAATTAGTCTTTCAATATTCAACTGACAAATTTTTCTCTTTCACAAAGTCTTATATAGACAAATGAAAAATCATAGTTGGATCATGTTTGACTAAACTGCTTAACATAATACGTGTCAAAATCTTAACTATCATATTTATGCACATATTATTGATTCTAATTAGGTGAAAACTCAGATGTAGTCAATTTCACGTGAAGTTGATAACTAAGAGCCGTTAGATAATTTGACTGATTTGACTAAATTTTCATCTAATAGCTCTCAACTATCAACTTCATGTAAAGTCAACTTCACGTGAAGTCAACTGCACCTGAGTTTTCAACTTCTAATTAACATATTTTGATGGTTCTTGCAGGCATTTTGATCCCAAGAGTTAACTCAAAAACTCTTCGCCAAGCTGTGGAACTCATTGGGTGTGTCATAACCCCACACAATGTCTTCCTCCACTCTGCATTGGTGCAATCTCGCGAAATCGATATCCGGAACAAAGGCCAAGTTCAAGAGGCTCTAAACTACTACACAATCGAGTCATCTGTGGCGCTTTTCATCACATTGGTGATCAACCTCTTTGTGATAACAGTTTTTGCCAGAGTGTTCTATGGAACAGAACAAGCCAATGGAATAGGACTAGTGAATGCAGGGCAATTCCTTCAAGAAAAGTATGGAGGAGGTTTGTTTCCAATTCTATATATATGGGGAATTGGTTTGTTAGCAGCAGGACAAAGTAGCACAATTACAGGAACATATGCAGGACAATTCATAACCGAAGGGTTTTTGAAGCTAAATATAAAGAAGTGGTTAAGATCATTGATTACTAGAAGTTGTGCTATTGTTCCAACTATGATAGCTGCTATAGTTTTTAATACATCAGAGAGTTCATTGGATACTATGAATGAATGGCTCAATGTGGTTCAGTCAATTCAGATTCCTTTTGCACTCATTCCACTTCTTACATTGGTGTCTAAAGAAGAGGTCATGGGAACTTTTAGAATAGGCCCTGTTGTAGAGGTAAGTTTGTTTGCATTCTAACTTTGTAGAATTGATTTTGATGTAAACTGATTGTGTTTGGTAATTCGTCTAAAAGTGATTTCTTTCTTGAAAAAAAATAAATAATCATAAATATATCATGTCATATGAATATAATTTGTATATTTGTTTGGAAAGACAATTTATAAATTTCTTATTGATAACTTTGTGTCAATTTTTGTGATGCAGAGGGTTTCTTGGTGTGTGGCTGTACTAGTGATAATGGTGTATGGATACATGTTGTTAGGGTTCTTCCTCTCTGAAGTGAAGGGATTGCTGTTTGGTTTTCTTGTATGCATTGGCTTTGTAGCATGGATATCATTCATTGCATATTTAGTTAAACATGGTGGAGCCCTCTCTTCCATCATGGTTAGGCCCCCAACTTCAAGAGGCTTTACCCTAACCACTAACAATTAAGTATTTGGTCTGATCAAACTTGACCAGTGTTTTTAGGTTCGTTTAAAAGCGTAGGGTGAGTTTGGATTAGGGTTTTTTATTCTTTGAAAAACAGTAGAATTTTTCGTCTCAAGTGATTTGGAGATACGAGAAAAGCATCCAGTTAGAAGGGTATAGACAAGTCACAAAAGTAGAAGAAATCCAAAAAGACCATATATAAGATGGTTAAAGAAAGATTTATATATAAACATTCTTTCGATCTAAGTAGCCAATTCTTTCTAGTAAAAAAAGACTTTGTTGTTGTATTTTTCTTTTTCATAAAATCTTATAAACATCTATTTATAATATATAAAAGTTGATATCAACTCTCTTCACAATGAGTTTAAGCTATCTTTTCTTTGCTAATGATGCCACATCAACAATTCTAATGACTTGACAAAAGATGAAAATCAACCAATCACTATTTAGTAAAATGTTTTAAAAAAATTAAAACAAAAAACTCTTATCTATTATTATTCAATTAAAATATCAAGTACTAATTAAATGCTATAAACATACATTAAAAGTATCATAATAATAATAATTATAAAAAACTTCAGTTACAAATATTCAAATTCTACAATTTATACATATTAAGACTCTTACTACTCTTCATTTCCTAATCTCTCATACTAATTGTCAAAAATTTCTTAAATTTACTATAACATTTTTATGTTTTTTATTCTCATTCAATTGTTTTTTTAATTATTTACAAACAAAAAAATCGCAAGAGAAGACAAAGTGTAGCCATTAATGCAAATCAAAAAATGAAAAAAAAAAGAAAAATGCAGTTTTCTATAACTCTAATATAAATAACCTATGTCTTTTTTAAAAATAAAAAAATTCAAAATCTATTTATAATATGTTCTGTAAAATATTTTTAATATAACATTAAATAAATGATCATTTGTACCCATAAAAGATGAAAACACTGACATATGTACCCACACTAGATCGAAACTAAACTTGTACCCATGCAAGATGCCCTCCGTGTGACAAAAGTACCCTATCTTTGGAGGGTTGGAGTGCCACGTAGGGTACTTTTGTCATACGGAGGACATCTTGTATGGATACTGATGAGTTTGGAAAACTCTAAATTAATATTTGTGATGACTAAACATTATTAAAAATAATTAATTACAAAATTATTAATCTGATTTTCATTTAACATATATTGATTAAATAATTTTGTTGCAGGTTTTAATATTGGGCCGAAAAAACAAATTTCTGGTGCAAGCCCAATTACATTCAGCCTTTGGTTTTGGTAATATATGATGAATATGGCTGAATTGATTCTTTATGTTACTTGGGCCAATTTAATCTATTATAGTTACAATTCCAAGTTGAAAATGCTTTCCTATTTGCTTTATGCATGTTCCAAAAATTTATCAGGAAAGCAAATGTTACTATTGGGCCAGAATTAAATGATTGAAACAACTAAGCCCAATTTAATTCCTCATGCATGATCCGAAACAAGTGGAAGAAGGAAAGCAAAATTGCTTCCAACGGATCCAAGCATTTCACCATGTGAGGGATTCCAAAATTCATTACATTGTCATTTATTGCATGGGAACTATGAGAAAAAAAGCAAGACAATTGATTTGATTGTAGCACTTATGGCTACACGCTACTCAGCAAGAAAAGAATCATGTCATTTAATCTCATTCTCTTTCCTAAATCAATGCTTTTCAAATTTCTCTTTTCTCTCTCTATTTGCTTCTCTTCTTCAGTTATTACACAGGAAATAATGGTGGCCATGGAAGCAAAAATGAGCTACCGAAAGGAAGGAAAAGCAAGCCTAAAGTCCATCACAATGATGGTAAGAAAACATACTAAAATAAAAATGAGCTGTGGCTGAGATTTTCACCAAATATGGTTAGATTTGGTGAGGTAATCTTGAGCTCTTCATGCTCAAAAAGGAAGAAGAAGATTCGGCCGGCAAGATGAGATTCTTGGAAGCATGGCTTGTCTTTGATTCTGCTCAACCACCACAGGAAGTAGCTAGAGTGGCGAAGTGATGGAAGAGGCAGAGATTGAAGCAGATGAAGCCATCATCATCATGAAGCATCAAGGGCCAGAAATCCATCTTGGAGAGCAAGCCAAGGATGGAGAGCTCGGATTGATGAAGAGTGATGACCAAGAAAGGACTAGAGATAATTGTATGTTGGGTTTTGCATGATTATATCTTCTCTCTGTGTGGCCGAACCGGTTATGTTTGAAGGAAAAGAAGTTAAGCTTGGGTTTTGGCTTCAAGTGTGGAGGCTTCCCTCTTCTATAAAAAGAGTGAACAACCACTGTTTGAAGCAAGGAGAAAATTTGAGAGTACAAGGCACAGAGTTCTCAGAGCTACCTGAGCTAACAGATTTCTCTTCTCCTTCAATGTATTATGTTTAGTATTTTTCTGTTTAATTTTGTCATGTCTTGAGTCTCATGGAAAAAGGCAAACAGTGAGGTTTGTATGAAAAAAGCCATAGAGCGGAAAAAGGCAGAGAGTGCAAAATTAAAAGAAAAAGCCATAGATGTCTTAGAGTTCCTTTGTTCATCTATGTTGTGTTACATGATTCTATGGGAATCCCCTTGTAAGTTGGGTTAGCACTTTACAGTTTGTAATCAAGTTGATTATAGTGAAATTCCATCATTGTTGTGATGGAGACTGGATGCAGGCTGCACTGCACTTAGCAGCTGAACCAGGATATATCTGGGTGTAATCTTCCTTCTCTCCTACTCCATTTATGTTTCTACTGCACAGGAGAAAAATCCAAAAATGTCTCGTGCCAAGTGACAAGACAAAATGAAAAAGTCTCGTGACTAGGGACGAGCTAAAAACAGAAAAGTCTCCTCTAAGTCCAGCAAGTGTTAGCAAGAAAAGGGGGGCTAAGATTCAACCCCCCTTCTCTTAGCCACTGAAACCATCAATTGGTATCAGAGCCTGGTCTCAAAGAGATCAAGCTTTGCAGCTTGGAGTAAAGATCCTCATGGCAGAAAACAGTGGCGCAAATGTGGTGTCCTACAACCTTACAGAAGGACAGTCAAGCAACAGACCACCTCTGTTCAATGGAAAGAATTATACCTATTGGAAGGAGTGAATGAAAATCTTTGTGCAAGCAGTAGACTACAGGCTTTGGAAGATCATCCTAGAAGGTCCTCAATTTCCAACTAACACAAGTGCTGAAGGAATAGTTACTCTTAAACCAGAAGCACGCTGGACCGAGGAAGATAGGAAGAAGGTGGAGTTAAATGCCAAGGCGGTAAATCTACTCAACTGTGCTATCAGCTTTGAGGAGTACCGACGGGTATCACGATGCACAACGACAAAGAAAATCTGGGACAAGCTACAAATCACTCATGAAGGAACTACCATTGTAAAGAAGACTCGGACAGACATGTTGAACAGAGAATATGAAATGTTTACAATGAAGGAAGGAGAGTCCATTAATGAACTGTTCGAACGATTCAACGCCATCATTGTTGGCTTAGATGCTCTGGGAATTACACATTCTGAATCTGTGCTAGTGAGAAGAGTGTTGAGATGTCTCACAAAAGAGTAGAAAACAAAAGCTTTAATTATTTCTGAGAGCAGTAGCTTAGATTCCATAACAGTTGATGATTTGAGAGGAAATCTTCTTGCTTTTGAAAACACCTATTTAAAAAAGGATTCAAAAAAGAAAGGAATTGCTTTTTCTTCTGTGACTAACCCTCTGGATGATGAATCCAGTGATAACTCCTCTAAAAATGAATTTGTGTTGTTTGCCAAAAAATTCAGGAAAATGATGAAGTTCAAAGGAAAAGGCGGCAGCTCAAGGAAAATGAAGAAAGACCTTAGCAAAGTGACTTGTTTCAATTGCAAGGAAATGGGGCATTACAAATATGATTGTCCCAAGTTAAAAAGGGAGGAGAAGAAAAAAGGAGGAAAAAAGAAGGGTCTGATGGCATCATAGGAAGACTTAGAAAATGACTCAGACAGTGATGAAGAATCTAAAACTAAGTCACAGCCTTGTCTCATGGCAGATCATGTAGATCAGGTATTTTTTCAAAACCCTGACACTGAAGACCTTCATCTCATGATAGACCACCTTTCTGAAAAAATAAGATGTTTTCTGACTGATAATCAAGATCTTGAACAACAAATTTTCATTCTTAAAGCTGGGAATGATTTTCTCAAAGAAAAGCTAAGGGAGGCCGAAACTGCCTGTGATCTTGTGGAAGAAAATAAGCAGTTGAAAGCCCAACTTAGAAGTTGTGAAAGTGATCACCCAGTAGTTGCATATGTAAACTGTTTTAAAGAAAATGAGGAGTTGCTGGAAAAGGTTAAAAATCTTGAAAATGACTTAGCTAAATTTACTCAAAGTTCTGAAAATCTAAGTCAAATTTTGGCTAGTCAAAAACCACTCTTTGATAAAGCTGGTTTGGGATTTTATAAATCTGATAAGAAACCTTCCTTTAAAGATAAAGCTTCTTCATCCAATGACACAAGATTTCAAGATCCCACCTACTTTAACAAAACAGCAACTCCAAGGTTTTGTAGATTGTGTAACCGAAGTGGTCATTTTTCCGTTCAATGTTTCTTTGCTGAAAGAATGATCGGTGATAAATTTTACAAGGTTGTTTTTTATTACAATAATTTGGGACATAAGAGATGGTTTAACGTGAAAAGATCCAAGAAAATTTGGATACCTAAGGTCACTTGAGCTTATTTTGTAGGTATGCCTAGCATCCAAGAGGAAGGAAAATATGTGGTATATGGACAGCGGATGCTCTAGGCATATGACCGGAAAGACAACCTTCTTCATAAAGCTTGATGAATATGATGGAGGACTTGCCACTTTTTGGTGATGATGGAAAAGGAAAGATAGTGGCTGTTGGAAAAGTTGGTAAAAAATTTTCATCTTGTATAAATGATGTTCTTCTTGTCAATGGCTTGAAACAGAATTTATTTAGTGTTAGTCAATTATGTGACTTGGGTTTTGAAGTTATTTTTAAGAAGTTTGTTTGTTTAGTTGTTTGTGAGAAAACTGGGAATGTTCTATTTGAAGCTAAAAGATGCAACAATGTGTATGGATTAACTCTTGAGGATTTAAAGGAACAAAATATAACATATTTTACATCTCTTGAATCTGAAAAATGGCTTTGGCATAGAAAGTTGGGTCATGCTAGCATGTACCAAATTTCCAAGCTAGTCAAAAAGAATTTGGTTAGAGGAATTCCAAACATTAAGTTTGATAAGGATCTTACTTGTGATGCTTGCCAATTGGGCAAACAAGTAAAATTCTCTTTTAAATCAAAAGATGGAATCTCAACCAAAAGGCCATTGGAGATGTTACATATTGATCTTTTTGGTCCTACTAGAACTCAAAGTTTAGGAGGTAAATACTACGGTCTTGTGGTGGTAGATGATTACTCTAGATTTGGTTGGGTACTTTTCCTTGCTCATAAGAATGATGCATTTTATGCCTTCTCCACCCTTTGCAAGAAAATTCAAAATGAAAAGGATTTGAAAATTGCCCATTTGAGAAGTGATCACGGAAGAGAATTTGAAAATCAAGACTTCGAAAAATTCTGTGATGACTTAGGGATTTTTCATAATTTTTCATGCCCTAGAACCCCCCAACAAAATGGGGTGGTTGAAAAAAGGAATCGAAGCCTTTAAGAAATGACTAGGGCTATGCTATATGAGAATGAGATTCCTAAATTTTTATGGGCTGAAGCTGTGAACACAGCATGTTATATTTTGAATCGAACAATCATTAGAAAAGGGTTAAAGAAAACCCCTTATGAGCTATGGAAAGGAACCCCTCCAAATCTTAAGTACTTTCATGTTTTTGGATGCAAATGCTTTGTACTTAACAATAAGGAAAACCTTGGAAAATTTGATCCAAAATCCTATGAAGGAATGTTTGTTGGATATTCTACCACAAGTAAGGCCTATAGAGTTTATCTCAAAGAGCATAGAACCATAGAGGAATCCATACATGTTATTTTTGTGATTCTAACTTAATTCTCAGTACTGTGATAGATAATGATTCAGATGGTGAAGAAGCTGGAACAAGCAAAGAAAATCCCAAATCTGTACAAAATGAAGAATCTGCCAGTCCAGTTTTGTCTCGTCAGATTGGAGGAGACATTTCCATTTTGTCTTCTGAGCAGGCACGAGCAAAGGAAACAGTGAGACCACTAGAAGTTCATCAAAGCTCTACACCTGTCCGAAAGCCTAGAGAATGGAAGTCTATGAGGGGTTATCCTCATGACTTCATCATTGGTGATCCCTCTCAAGGTGTAACAACAAGATCCTCCACCAAAAGGCAAACCGAACCTAGCAACTTTACTCTCTTGTCACAAATGGAGCCCAACAATGTCAAACAAGCTCTTGAAGATCCATCATGGGTCAAGGCCATGCAAGAGGAGCTTGCTCAATTTGACAAGAATGAGGTTTGGACATTAGTACCTCATCCGGATGGTAAGAAGGTAACGGGTACTAAGTGGGTATTCAAAAATAAACTTGGCGAGGATGGACAAGTTGTTCGTAACAAGGCTAGATTAGTGGCCCAAGGTTATGATCAAGAAGAGGGTATATATTTTGATGAGTCTTTTGCTCCGGTAGCTAGAATGGAAGCAATTAGGTTGCTTCTTGCCTATACTACCCACAAGGGTTTTAAAATGTTTCAAATGGATGTCAAATGTGCTTTCCTTAATGGCTTTATTGATAGAGAAGTGTATATGACCCAACCCCCCGGTTTTGAACATAAAGATTTTCCAAATCATGTTTTCAAACTTTTAAAGGCTCTTTATGGTCTTAGGCAAGCTCCAAGAGCTTGGTATGAAAAGCTTAGTGCCTTTCTATTAGAAAATCAATTTCAAAGAGGTACCACGGACACTACTTTATTTATTAAAGCATCTAATGATGATATTCTTCTAGTTCAAGTTTATGTGGATGACATTGTGTTTGGTTCGGCCAATGAGTCCTTGTGTGAAGAGTTTGGAAAACTCATGACTAGTGAGTTTGAGATGAGTTTAATGGGAGAGCTTACTTTCTTTCTTGGGCTCCAAATTAAACAAACTCCTAGTGGTACTTTTATTCACCAAGGAAAGTATGCAAAAGAACTTATCAAAAAGTTTGGCCTAGAAAATTCTAAACCAATGAGAACACCAATGCATCCAAACAATAAACTTGAAAAAGATGATGATGGCAAAGATGTGGATGAAACACGGTATAGGAGAATGATTGGTTCACTAATGTATCTTACATCCTCTAGACCGGATATTGTTCAAAGTGTGGGTGTATGTTCAAGATTTCAATCTCACCCAAAAGAATCCCATCTTTCGGCTGTTAAACGCATCATTATATATATTAAGGGAACATGTGATTATGGCTTGTGGTATCCAAAATCTGATGATTTTTGTGCAGTAGGGTTTTGTGATGCAGATTATGCGAGAGATAGAGTGGATAGAAGAAGCACCTCCGGCATGTGTTGTTTCCTTGGAAGCTCACTCAACATGTGGTCAAGCAAGAAACAAGCCACATTTGCTCTATCCACAGCTGAAGCTGAATATATATCCGCATCTACTTGTTGTTCACAATTAATTTGGTTTAAAAACACAATTGGAAGATTACAAATTAAAAATCAATAGTATACCCTTGTTCTGTGATAACATGAGTGCCATAAATATTTCAAAAAATCATGTTTTGCACTCAAGAACTAAGCACATTGAGATCAAATATCATTTCATTAGAGAACATGTGCAAAAGGGTACTATTGATATTCAATTTGTAAAATCTGAAGAACAACTTGCTGATATTTTTACAAAACCCCTCTGTGAAGACAGATTCTGTACCTTGCGAAAAAGTTTGGGAATGTTTGATTTAAGTTTCATTGAAAATTTGTGAATTTTTTAATTCTGTTCAATTTTGTCTCGTAGGTTTGGACGAGATAAAAATGCATGCTTGATGGAGGAGCTATGATCAAGGGGGAGGCAACGCAGATTTAAATTTTTATGGGCCCCACCTAATAGTTTCTGACCCCACCATGACAGTTTAGTTAGTTATTCTTTCTAAGAAAAATAATATCTCAAAATCCCTTGGATTGTCTTTTCATATCTTGTTGGAAGAAGCATGTTGTCAAATCATATCTTTTCCTTCCAACTAATCCCTTGATTCAAGGAAACTCCCTTTTTCATTTTTTGAAACTCCTTTTGGTTAATAACCACGCCATTATGGTCATTAACTTTCCCATCATCTCTCTCCAATCCATATTTATTGCACCACTAACCTCCCTCCTCCCTCACTCTCTTTTGGCACTCTCACCCTTTCATATTCAACTTCTTCGTTCATCCTACCATGAAAAGAAAACCGCACTTAGGAGAAGTGGCTGAACCCCCATTCCAAAGAGTCCACCCTTTTCATCACCTCCAACCCATACGCATATCCATCTCCATTCTACCTCTTCTTCCACCCATTCACCTCCCTCCAAAAAGACCGAAACCATGCGCCGAAAGGTAGTTGCTCAGAAAACTTCAGGGAGAGGCAAGACTGGAAAGAACAAGCAACCTAGTGTTGAAGATGATGAAGAAGAGTCACATACCTCGCCTCCTCAATCACCACCGAAAAGATCCACCCCACATGCAAAAAGCTCTCAGAAGAAGCAGAAAAGCTTTGTGTTACATGATACTAGAGAACCTGCCAATTTGGAGTCTCTAGAGTTCAAGAACAAGTTTCACAAAACTCACTCGCATTTTGACCCTTCTCGGTTCTACTCATGTGCTTTCTATGAGTTTCACAAAGATATTTTGATGAAACGTCATCTCTGCCCTCTTATTTGGTGAATCTTGAAAATCTGGCCAACAAAGGAATCAACTTTTCTTCCCTGTTTGATGCTCTAAAATGGACCCCCTTGGTTCAGATTCAGAAACTTGTTTACCTGGGGCTGGTCTGGGAGTTCTATGCAAACATGCGCTTGATTGATGGCTCGATCCACTCTTACGTCAAACGTGTTTACATGACCCTCGCTCCTCAAACCATAGGCGCTGCTCTTGGGTATGAAGATGAAGGGCCGAAAGTTTACATGATTGATAAGTGGGATGATCAAGTTGGCGTTGCACAGCAAACAGTCTTGCAACACATCTGTGCAAATCTCTCTGGTTTGGATGGACTAATCCCAACTCATCGAGCACTCGGCCCTGAGAACTCTCTATTGCACCGTATCATCACTCACGTCCTCACTCCACAAAGCGGTTCTCACCATAGAGTAACAGTTTCTGATTCTATTATCCTATTTGCTCTTATTACTTCTTCCCCAATTTCATTTGCTTACATTATGATACGTCATATGTGGGAAGTAGTAAAAAGTACTAAAAGGCTAATCTTCCATATGGCATGTTCCTCACATGTATATTTGAGTATTTTAAGATTGATTTGTCTAATGAATCTGTTGAGAACAAGGTTTCAATGATTAAAAGAGGAGGAGTTTTGGGCAAGAAAGGCAAGCGGTCTGTTCACTCTGAACCATCTCTCAGTGATCTGGAGAGCCGTCCTGAACCCTCAAATGTCACTGCATCAATCCGGGAGGTTCTCAATGAGTTCCGCAACATGTCCAAGTTGATGTTCAAATCCCACAAGACTGCCCGGAAATTGGAATATGAACAGGAAAGGGCTTGGAAGAAATGTCACGAAAGGGTTGGCTTCATGACTAAGAGCTTTGATGATGAAATGGGAACAGGGGATTAGGAAGATGATTCCGGTTCAGAGTTCAATCTTTCTGATGATCAATGACTGTTTCTTTACTTTTATTTGATATTGGCTCCATTAGGCTCAATCTGTTTTTTTGTAGGAGCATTACTTGATACTCACTGCTCTATGATACTTTGATACACTCTTGTTACTTTATTATGGATATTTTGTTGTGTTTTTTATATTTTGTGTAGGTGCCCCTTGATGACAAAAAGGGGAGGAAAATTAGTTTCCAAAATTGAAATTGAAACTAATGAAACAGGGGATGAAATTTTCAATTAAAAATTTATGATCACCCTTGTTTAAAGAATGCATGTTGTTATTGCATTTGTTTCACCATGGTTACTGCTGCTGAAAATGCATTTGGCATTTGGTAGTTTATGATGATGTTTGACAAATATATTTATTTTGATTATATGAATGCCTGGTTGTTGATTTATCTTGATGAACATGCTTTTATTGAAATAGGAATATTCTTATTCATCTTGGTAAACATGTTGGTTTGAAAACTTATTTTTGGCAGTTCCTTTAAACTGTGATATCTAACAGCTGCCATGATTTGATCATGTGTGATTCAAAAATATTTTCCTTACTTGAATAATATGGCTCTGATATCTTGACTGGAAAATATTTGAAATTTTTTGAACAACATTGTTTTGTGCTCAGTTGATGTGTGTAATGTTTGAGAAGATAATCAAATTATTGATAACAAATGAGTTTTGTATATCACCAAACTCTGCTCATAAATCAAGCATTCAACATTTCAAAAATTATATGTTGAATAACATTGTTACTTGAAGGCTGAAGCTTGATTAAATTGTTACAGGTTAGTGCTTCCCTTAATAAAAATGACATATATTGAGGGGGAGCCATGTGACAATTTGAAAGGGGGAGAAATTCAAATTCAAAGGGAGTATTCTTTACCAAATCTTTAAATTTTTTTCCATTTCAATTTTAATAATGTTTGTCATCAAGGGGGAGATTGATGAGTTTGGAAAACTCTAAATTAATATTTGTGATGACTAAACATTATTAAAAATAATTAATTACAAAATTATTAATCTGATTTTCATTTAACATATATTGATTAAATAATTTTGTTGCAGGTTTTAATATTGGGCCGAAAAAACAAATTTCTGGTGCAAGCCCAATTACATTCAGCCTTTGGTTTTGGTAATATATGATGAATATGGCTGAATTGATTCTTTATGTTACTTGGGCCAATTTAAACTATTATAGTTACAAGTCCAAGTTGAAAATGCTTTCCTATTTGCTTTATGCATGTTCCAAAAATTTATCAGGAAAGCAAATGTTACTATTGGGCCAGAATTAAATGATTGAAACAACTAAGCCCAATTTAATTCCTCATGCATGATCTGAAACAAGTGGAAGAAGGAAAGCAAAATTGCTTCCAACGGATCCAAGCATTTCACCATGTGCTGGATTCCAAAATTCATTACATTGTCATTTATTGCATGGGAACTATGAGAAAAAAGCAAGACAATTGATTTGATTGTAGCACTTATGGCTACACGCTACTCAGCAAGAAAAAGAATCATTTCATTTAATCTCATTCTCTTTCCTAAATCAATGCTTTTCAAATTTCTCTTTTCTCTCTCTATTTGCTTCTCTTCTTCGGTTATTACACAGGAAACAATGGTGGCCATGGAAGCAAAAATGAGCTACCGAAAGGAAAGGAAAGCAAGCCTAAAGTCCATCATAATGATGGAAAGAAAACATACTAAAATAAAAATGAGCTGTGGCTGAGATTTTTACCAAATATGGTTAGATTTGGTGAGGTAATCTTGAGCTCTTCATGCTCAAAAAGGAAGAAGAAGATTCGGCCAGCAAGGTGAGATTCTTGGAGGCATGGCTTGTCTTTGATTCTGCTCAACCACCACAGGAAGTAGCTAGAGTGGCGAAGTGATGGAAGAGGCAGAGATTGAAGCAGATGAAGCCATCATCATCATGAAGCATCAAGGGCCAGAAATCCATCTTGGAGAGCAAGCCAAGGATGGAGAGCTCGGATTGATGAAGAGTGATGACCAAGGAAGGACTAGAGATAATTGCATGTTGGATTTTGCATGATTATCTCTTCTCTCTATGTGGCCGAACCGGTTATGTTTGAAGGAAAAGAAGTTAAGCTTGGGTTTTGGCTTCAAGTGTGGAGGCTTCCCTCTTCTATAAAAAGAGTGAACAACCACTATTTGAAGCAAGGAGAAAAATTGAGAGTGAGCTACCTGAACTAACAGATTTCTCTTCTCCTTCAATGTATTCTGTTTAGTATTTTTCTGTTTAATTTTGTCATGTCTTGAGTCTCATGGAAAAAGGCAAACAGTGAGGTTTGTATGAAAAAAGCCATAGAGCGGAAAAAGGCAGAGAGTGCAAAATTAAAAAAAAAAGCCATAGATGTCTTAGAGTTCCTTTGTTCATCTATGTTGTGTTACATGATTTTGTGGAAATCCCCTTGTAAGTTGGGTTAGCACTTTACAGTTTGTAATCAAGTTGATTATAGTGAAATTCCATCATTGTTATGATGGAGACTGAATGTAGGCTGCACTGCACTTAGCAGCTGAACCAGGATATATCTGGGTGTAATCTTCCTTCTCTCCTACTCCATTTCTGTTTCTACTGCATAGGAGCAAAATCCAAAAATGTCTCGTGCCAAATGACGAGACAAAATGAAAAAGTCTCGTGGCTAGGGACGAGCTAAAAACAGAAAAGTCTCCTCTAAGTCCAACAAGTATTAGCAAGCAAAAAGGGGGCTAAGATTCAACCCCCCTTCTCTTAGCCACTGAAACCATCAGATACAGGTTTAGTTTTGATCTAATATGGATACATATGTCAATGTTTTCATCTTTTATGGATACAAATGGTCATTTATTCATATAACATTTATTAAAATATACTATAGTATATAAATAATCTACCTCTGTATGCGCATCAAATCAAGAGGTGAGATTTTGCACTATATAGAATCATGATGAAGCCTCCAAGATACAAAGTTCAATCTGAGCTCTCAACACAATTTCACACAAACAAGCTTATCAACTCTGCATATTTAGCTTTCAAGCTTCCCTCTCCTTTTCTGCAACTGATATCGTTTCTTCATCTTGCAGTCTTCTGCCAACAAAGGACATCTTTCAACTTGAAGCAATAACAAAGAGGAAGGCGGCTTTTCCCCTGCCATTTTCTGCAGCTCATGACATTCTTCACAACTCCTTCACCTGTTATGCTCCTTCATGCTAATAGCAACTTTATCATCTTTTCTCCCCATGTGCTATTATCTTTCAATCTTTTTTTTTTTTTGGAAAATGATTCCCAGCAATTTGGCATACGAGTTCAATTGTCTAAGAAAGAGAGAATTATTTTTCTCTTGAAGGAAATGGAAATTTATGCGTGTGTGAATTTAGCATGAGAAACATGAAGATTAGAGAATTACCTGCTCAGAAATCTCTGTTTAGACGACTTCAATGGTGGGGATGTGGGAAATTTTGGGCCAAATTTGTTGATGCTTATTCTTGCATAATCCTCCCAGCAAACGACACCCTTCAATTTTGAGTAGCAAGAGAGAGGGAGGCAGCTTTTCTCCTTCCATATTCTCTAGCTTTGGACACCAAAGAATGATCAATTGTTGAAGGGAAGTGAGGCGGAGAAGCTCGTTGCACTTCAATGTCTCCAGATTATCGAAGCACCATATCACAAGAGTGGTAAGGGAGGGAAGGTGAGGCAGCCAACCCACCTCTGGGTATGACTTTATGTTCTTACACCCATAAATTGCAAGATAAGTGAGGGTGTGCAAGTTGGGCATCCATGATAGATCCCTCATTTGTTGCTCGCCATTTCCCCAACCAAGTGATCTCAAGTTAGGCGGCAAACCACCCTCTGCCAACTTGCAAATGTTTGGGCAACCATATATCTCGAGGGACTGTAAACTTGGGAGTAGACTCTTCATGTCACGTGGTAATGCCTCCAACTTCTCACAATATGTGACTTGAAGATGAGTCAAGTTGGGTGCAGCCAGTCCTTCTCCTGCAAATGACACTAATTTGGAGCACCCACTGATTTTGAGACGTTGAAGAGCAGCGTGTGGTGCCTCTGACATTGACACTGATTCCAGATTCAAACACCCTCTTATCTCGAGATTCTTGAGATTGGGAAAGGCATCCAACGACAAGGAGCTTGGTGAATCACAGCTGTAATATATTAGTAGCTCTACCAAATCATACTTCTGCTGCGGGAATTCCAGTTTGCTGCACTGCCTGATTGTGAGCTTTTGCAAAGATTTGGGTAGTAAACAATTGTTCGGCCACGACACAGCAAACGAACACCCCAAGATTTCTACTTCTTGGAGGGAGGGTAGATGGTTAATGCTGATCATTTCGTTAAATGCAGACTCTACCACAGATTCACTTCCCATAATTGATAATGTATCCCCATTAAGTGACATACCTGGAATTCTGGCTTGCCATCCTTCTCCAATTTCGATTATAACTATCTTGCGAATTTTCAAAGCATCTGATGAAGAAGAAACAATTCTCATTAAGACCTGATGAAGCATATCTCCCTTTAACATTGGGCAATATCCTATTTGAAGACTCTTAAGCTGAGGAAAAGCTTTTGAGTCAGGTAAGTGCCACTCCTCCCAACATGGCATGTTATCAAATTTCAAACTCTCCAACAAGGGAAAAGGAGGAGCAATATGCAAAGAAGGGTCATCAATACCCTTGTAAAATTCCATGCCAACACACTTCAGCTGATCAAAACCTTCAATGTACAGGTCCTTAAGAGATGGCAACTGTCCAAGTGAAGGCAGCATGCAGCAATTGTTGCAAGACTTTAGAGATACACTTGTCATATTGTTGTAAGAACAGTGCCCCAACCAATCTGGAAATATTGTACCCCTGTATCCCCTTATTCTCAACTCTTTCAAGCCATTGTGCGGTTCCAAGCTGTGGAGTATCTGTCTCTCAGTTTGTGTATTTGAAACCATATCACCACCTGAAGACCACTCCAAGTATAATTTGCTGATGAGATTCTTGTTTATCATTCTTGCATTCTCTGCTTCTTTCACGTCCACAATATTCTCCAACTCCCTAATCTCAAATGAACCTTCAAGATTTGAGAGCCCTCCTAATTCCTGGATTCCATTATATTCATGCTTTCCCACGATAAAGAAATATAAAACACGCAAGTGTTTCAATTTGCTTATTCCTCCAGGCATTTCTTCCAAAGAAGTATTCCTAACATCCAGATGCCGTAAATTCACAAGATTGTGCATGTTAATGGGCAACATGGTCAACTTAGTACATTCGTACAATATTAATATTTGTAGATTATACAAGTTGCACAATGATTCTGGCAACCTGTCAATGTCAGTCCAAGAGAGATTCAAATACCGTAGATGAATCAATTTACCAATTGAATCAGGTAATACATCAAGTTTATGAAAGGATAAAACTCTCAAGCATATAAACTTAGATGCTACACTTTCCATGCTGAACAAATCTTCAATAAACAACGATGTCCTGAAAGATTCCAACTTTGCATTGGAGTTAAAAGCTTTTGAGATTGGATGATCTAACCTTCCACGTGGGAAATATGACAAATGGCGAGTGAGAACCTTCTTTTCTTCTTGTTCACCAACTTCTTCTATTCTACAATAGAAATCTCCAGCAAGGAATATTGCCAAGTCATGCAAGAGATCATGCATCACAAAATACTCATCATTGTCTTGAAGCTTTTTAAAGAATAACCTTGAAACTAATTCTTCAAAACACTTGCAACCAACCTCTTCCAAGCTCTCTCCTCTCTTTGGTAGTCTTAAAAGATCTTCGGCCATCCACAACAAAATTAGTTCATCTTTCTCAAAGTGATAATCTTTGGGAAACAATGAACAATAAACAAAGCAACGCTTTAAATATGAAGGAAGTTGATGATAACTTACTAGCAACGCTGGAACAATCTTACTGTCATTTGTAGAAAATCCCCAAATATCACTCCTTAAGATTTTTTCCCATTCCTTAGCATCATGCCTTCTGCACAAGCAACCAAGTGTTTCTGCTGCTAATGGCAAACCATCACACTTCCTAGCAATGCTTCTGCCTATTCCTTCTAGTGTGGGGTTCCCATTTGATTCTGGAAAAGAAGCATTGGCTGCAAACACTGACCAACAGTAGTCTTCTGATAATGGAATGAGATAGTGAGGGTGACAATTTGTTTGGACAACTGAACCAACATCTTCCTTGCGAGTAGTCAGAAGAATAGTACTTCCCTTAGCCCCATATTGAAAAGGGGCTAGAAAATCCTTCCATTGATGATGATCATTGCTCCAAACATCATCCAAAACAATAAAGAACTTCTTTTCGGACAATCCTTTCTTCAAAGCATCTTGAATTGAATTGAAGCTATCAAGATCCTGAGTATTTGTAGAGATCTCCTTTACTATATTCCTTGTAGTCTCAACAATATTGAAGTTTTCTGAAACGCAAACCCATGCTTTCCGATCAAATCCCTCCATCAACTCTGCATTATTATACATCCATTGAGCCAAAGTAGTTTTACCAACACCACCCATGCCAACAATAGAGATGACAGACAGGTGATGCTCATTGTTGTCATTCAGCATCTTGATTAAGGCCTTCTTGTCATCCTCCCTGCCACACACATTCCCTCTTACAAGAGAAGTGGATGGAGTTTTCCAGGAGAAGCTAGCAGTTGAAATCTTTTCAAGCCCAAGCTTTCCTTTGCGGTTCTCAAGATCTTCTATCCTTCTAACCACCCTTTCTATCTCATTCACCATCTTCCTGTCTTCAGAATTCAAGAAGCTAGGCATGAAATTGCATACCCCCTTTTGAGTTGCAGCTTTGGTGCAGATGTGGTCCAGCAAGTCATCAGCAGTGTAAAGAGCATCTCGGAGACAGTTGAGCCACTCTTTCACATCATGGTTATCAAGTTGCTTGAGCTCTGCATCATCAACAAGAGCTCCAGCAACTGTCAGAGCATTCTTCAGCCTTTCAACCAAGTCAGTGCTAAGCTTCTTTCCCACAACCAAGTTGACAGCATCAGCAGAAATGAGCCTGTCCAGGACAACATTAATGAAGCCAGACAGAAAAGCTCCACCAACAAGAATTCCAGCCATGATCTCAAACAATAGCAAAGTGATCAAACTTTCAGAAGAGGTTAGAGAACAATGTTTACAAGGTACAGAACTGAGGGGATACTGAATCAAGAATATCCCAAGATGGCCATGATTTCACGTGGTATCAGTCTCCGAGGTAAAATGGACACTAGTCTTTGTGAAAAATAGTTAATTACATAAAACTAGGAACTTCATGTGACTGCACATGTTTGTATGTAAGTACCATGGTGATATATTATGTTGTGAGGTTATTAATAGTGGAGTTAAAATGTTGGCTTGGAACTAATAATTTTCTATCTTGAAGGTTACTTCTTAAAAGAATAAAAATAATGAAGATTGTAAATCCTATGTTGTTGAATTTATTACACTTAGTTTGTTTGGAACTAATTAGTTTTGTATTTTTTTTAATTTGCTACAGAAATGCAAGGTGAGGAAGGTTTCAATTGTTGCACGAATTAGGGGCCAACGAATCATGATGATTATTTCATTATTGAATTGATGGATGTAGATATTATGTTCTACTCATAATTCTTATTTATGTGTTAAACTAAGATTACTTTCCAGAAAAGTTGTATATACATATTGAAAACAAAAGACATAAGAAATCAAGCTTAAAATAACGCAAAAAACTGAAGTGAAGAAAATAGTCAGTTTTCTTCTTTTCAGCTTCTTTGTTCCCCATACAGCTGAATTGATTATGTTGTCACTTGTCAAGAGTTTTGTAATGTACTGCATTATTTTGTCACTCTCTTTTAATTAATTACATTACATATGGTAGCTATTTGCTGATCTTGTGTATCTCAAACAAGTATACACTAGGGCTGCACACGGATCGGATCGGATTGGATCGGATATAGCCTAAATCGGATCGGATACGATATCCGCATAATTAAAAAAAAACTATTTTAAGATTTTGTTTGGCTGTTTTTACAAAAAAAATCCAGAAAATTTATTTTTTATTTGTTTAAGCCTATTTACTCCTAAAATATTATCAATAATAGTTCTCTTGAATAACAAAAATAAAATAATAACACAAGATTTAAGTTTAATTATTCTAAATTGAAGTACAATATAAAAAATTAAAAACAAAATATCATAAAATTCATAAAATAACACACTAAAATTCATATCATATTAGGGTTTACTTTCTTAAACTATGCTATTTATATGTGATGTGCAAATATGCGGATTTGCGGATCGGATCCGCAGATATCACTGCCGAATCCACAATCCGATCCTACCATAGTGCGGATCGGATCGGATCCGATCCGATGGCTCTGCAGATCGGATAATATCCGCAAAATTCGGATCGGATGCGGATAATTACCGCAAATATGCGGATATTATCCGATACATGTACAGCCCTAGTATACACCTCTCTTTTGAGTCTCTTCGTGTATATTTTACTGTTTTGTTGACAAGATTCTCTTTTCGACAACTTATTAGTAGTCAATATACAGAACAATATGGAGAATTTGCTTAGGAGAAATAACTATAGAGCCAACCAAGCAGGGTTAGAGTTATCTTTACCCCGTTTTTTGTTTTGGAAATTATGTGATTATAAAAAGTATACAAGGATGTTTCAATTATGAAGATGAATATTTAACTTTTATAAAAGAGGATCTCTTTTTGGATGATAAATTAAAAAAAAAAAAAAATTGAAAATGAGTCTTTGGGCAAAAAAAATCCTTGTCTAATTTTCATGATGAAGTCCCTTATCTTATACCATATTATTTCAACAAAGTTTATGTTGCAAGGGTTTCAAGACTAGTAAAATATTAAAACTAAAAATAGAAAATATTTGTTCAAATTATGGAGACATAAAGTATCCTTTTATGCACAAGAAGGTATCTTAATGTGTAATAAACTTAGCCCAATTAGTAGAGTCAAGGTAGATATTAGTACAAATAATAACAGTTGAATTGTTAAGAATTGCAAGAGAACCATGTTGAGAATGAATAATTTAATTTTCTCCAATTAATAGTCTCTAATCTCTCTTTGATTCAATACCTTTTTCTCACTAATACACTATTTTCAGATACTCGTAATATCATTGTAATATGAGGTAGCAAAAAATTACTTGTATATTTCCAAAGAGGAATAACACATTATTGAAAAATATATGTAACTATTCATCTTATTTTTTACAAATTAAAGCTTTTAAAACATTAAAAACAGAACAAATGACTGTAAATATTATTAGAATACACTCTAAACATAATAAACTTGTTTCAATCAAATGTGATTACTGTGAAAGCATGTAAGATATGAAGTCATTTGTTTGCTTCAATTTGTAAACTTAACATGGGAGAGCACAAGATAGATAAATCTAAATTCCTCAGCTCTCTCAAACTCAGAGACAACACACAACACAACGACTCTGAACCTCAGCATCTCTCTCCTCTGTCCCTTACTCGTTGCCACCGCATGGTCACCACCTCGTCTCCGCCCTTCTAACCGGCTCCTCTATCTGCCTTGTCTGTGCGCTGCCAATCTCTGCTTGCATATGCTTCAATTAAAGCTATCATTAGCTCTCTATATAATATACTCAGATACACGAAAGAATAAATGAGAAGAGGAGAGGGAGCCCCATCATAAAATGTCCATACATATTTTTGGGTAGTTTTCATCTCAACTAAAAGAGTACTAGGTTTTCAGCTTCAAAACTGTAGATAAAAAGGAATGAATGATGATGTATCCTCCTAATTTTGAAGTTAAAACTAACAATTAAGTCACTGGATTGTCTGAGTATACTACCAATAAATATGATGATAAATTGTGTATTTGTTAAAAATATGCCGAATTTAACAGCTATTTAACAACCGGTTCCAGCTTTACTCACTTTATATTGCCATTATCCATTATAACATCAGCATTGCAGAAACTCATCATCTTGCCTGCAACAGAATATAAAAGATTTCCACATCAACACAAGATTAAGAGATCATTGATCTCTAGTCAATCCACTACCGCACTACGCATGGCAGTATATAATGTGCCTTAAGAATAAGGCACTTCATCCTTCATAACAAGAATATTATTCTTAAGGAATAATTAAACCACATACACATAAGCAGCCCATTGATTCAGAGAATTTATGCAAATAGCTATGAGAACAAATTTCCAGATTAAGTTTGATAATAGCAGCCAAAACACACTTGCATTTAACCCAAAATATAATGAGATAAACTTATTAATGAAAGTTAATCAGTTTGTTTAGTATAACTTGTGAAATCAAGACTCATACCTTTGAAAGCTCAAATCCTTCCTCGACAATGTTTTGAGTTTGGTTCTTCCAGATGAGAAGGTAAATGCCTGGGAAAGTAGCTCTCTCAACATTTTGAAGTTCATGAATTTAAGCCAGCCCAATTCTTGAAAGCAATGACTGCTTCCATTTTTCTGGAATTTCTCTTTCTTAGCTTTGCAACTTTGAGCTTTTTGTGAGTCTCCAGGAATGCTTGCTTGTATCTCCATTTATCAACAAATATCTTCATCTCATTGGACTTCTCGACCACCTGCATAACTGCATCGAAGAAGCCTCCTTTGACCATAGCATACAAGAATGCATCAACAAGGCTGTGGTTAAATTTGATCCCCTTTTGTGCGTCTCCTGATAGCTTTCGCTTAACCTCATTCCACAACATCAGCACATTGAAATATTTCTCTGCCAAGACATACCCATTGATCAGTGACAAGTATGTCTGATCGTTTGGCTGAAACTGCAAGAATATCATTCTTCTAAAAGTCCTTCTTGCATCTTCTAGTCTCCCAGCTTTGCAGAAAGCATGAATAATGGAGTTCCAGTCATGCGTACCTACTTGAATCCGAGGATCCACAACCACCTCATCTAAGAAAGCTGCCATCAACTCAGGACGATGATGCTCCATCAAACACGTCATGATAGTTAAGTAACTCCCTTTCAAGTCAGGAACCCTTGCCTCTCTCATGTCTCTAAACAGCGAAAAGGCTGACTGAAAATCTTGGATGGATATGGATGCTTCTATGAGAGCATCATAGGTTTCAACATCCAACCTAAGACCTGAACCACTAATGTCCATCACCATTTGAGTAGCCTCGGCAGTTCGACTTTCTTTGCAGTAAGCCTTCAAGATTGGTACATAAACCCCCAGACCAACAGAGCCACCCAGAGCATTCATTTCATCAAGAATGCTGTGTGCTTTATCAGATAGTCCAATACTAACACATGCACTAATAATACCATAACCTACAGAATTATCAACTACAACATTTGAAGGCTCGAGCTTCTGAGCTTCAATAATTAAATTAGCTAATCCTTTAATATCTCCCTTCTGAAGATACCCCTTAACCACTGCAATGAATGTTTCCTCACCAAAATTCCATTCTTTACCATCTTTATCATTCAAACTACAGAGAATAGATGACTCAACAGAAGCTAAATTGCCCGACTTAACATATCCACTAATCAAATTAGAATAGAACCCCTTCTTGGGCAAGAAACCAAACCTTCTCATCAAAACCTCCAACTCATCTATCTTTTCATGTGATCCCTTCAATGCATACAAATAACCAAGAAATCCAAAACTGAATTCGTCAGGTATAACACCCAAATCTGACATCGTCCCGACAACTCGTTCAGCATCACTCACTGACTCAAGCTCACAGCAGCAAGCTTCCAGTGCTGCATTGCAAGCTGTGACATCAGGCTTCATGAACTCCAACTTCTCATCCAAGACAATCCTACAGTTCTCCTCAAAGACTCTCAAGAAAGCAACAAGGCTATTGTTTTCCCTGCTGATCTCAACAAGGACACTCCCCCACACATTGAAAGGGACAAAGAACCTATTCTTGAACATGCACTTCACAAGGGCAAAAGCAGGCACAACAGTTTTGGCACCCTTCATGGAACAAAGCATGGAATGGATAGTTTGAGACTCCAACACCATGGGGTTCCTCTCCATGACATAGACAACAGAGGCGTAGGCCCTCTTGAGGTTAAGGCTATCCCCATGGGAGGACAGGTGAGTTATAAGGCAATTGGTGAGGGGCTTGCTAGGGAAGGCATGATGGTTGGTGAGTGATTTGAAGGTCTTCCAAGCCTCGTCAGTGTTACTGGTGATGATGGACTTGTGTAGGGTGGTTTGGAGGGTAGCAACCTCGTTTGGGCTTAGGGACGGTGGTGGGGAAGTTGGCAGGTTAATGGACTGTTCTTGTAGGGAAGTGGTTTGGTGGTTGTTTTTGATGGAAAAGACTGAAGGTTGGAGAAAGGAGTAAAGACTGGGAACTTCAGGAGTAAATGCAGTGGAGAAAGATCTGTGGGCAAGAATGCACAAAGCTTTCTTTTTCATTGATGATCAAGCTCCTACACACACTTTCCTCTCAACGACTCTCTTTTTTGTTGTACCTAATAAAACAAACATGATGCACAATGTTAGCATGAAGCTTAGATATGTCAAGATAGAACAATCCAAGACACTAGTCAATCCACCATTGTCTGGACTTGCTTTCAATAATACAGGGTAGCTGAGTGGCTTATTTTAGCAACAAACTAGGAAAACGCAACCCAGCTCAACTCACAATTCAGAGGGTAGATTAAGCCATTAAGGGATAGAGAGCCCCGGGGGGGGGGGGGGGGGGAGGTTCAGATTTTGGCATAACAGTTTCATCCCTATCACATTAGGAATCCCAACTACATGATTGGCACAAAATTAAATTTCCTGATTTCATAGAAGTAAACTTTCTAGTTTCTTCTCGATTCAATAATAAACAGCAAAGAGCAAATTATATAATTAATTAACAAAAATAAAATGGATTACAGAACACAAAAAACAGATAAATAAATAAATTGTAACAGAGCCATTGCCATTGAAAGGGGCAAAAAAGGGGGCAATTGTAACAACTCAATAAGCAGTCAACTAAAAAAAAAAAGTATAAACAGTTGAACCAAATTAATTAACATAGCCATTTGCCATTGATATTTTTGATAATAATGTAATAAAAAGTTAATTAGAAAAAGTCTAATTGTTGCTGAGATTTTTCAAAATCCTAACATCAGAAAGTCACATTAAATTTAAAACCCTAAACTAATACATTCAATTAAATAAAAAAATTCAATCAATTGCATATTCATAGAACCTATTATCTAATCACATGAGCTATTAATATCACTAATTCATACAAATACAATCCGCATTACATTGAACAAAGGAACTCAAAAACACAGTGATTGAGAATAAATAAAGAGAGAGGAGGAAGAAGAACAGAAATCCCATCCTGAATCTAATTAAGTGCAAAAAAAACCAACACTTCAATGATCCTTTAGTCACAACAATAGCATCAAAAGAGAGCCAACCAGAACCAAATTAAGCCAATTCCATGGTATAAATCAATGCAACTACCAAGTATGAAAAATTAATATATAATAACTAAAAAAAATAAAAAGCTCACCCCTATCTGAGCTTATTCCATGGTTCAGAGTCCTTGTGTTTTGTGTGAGTTGAAGTTGGGAAGGAAAAAGCTGCCCTTTTTTCTCGAGCGGTATAATTTAATTGCTTTGTTTTCCTTCTTTCTTTATAAGTAAAAGGGGAGCAACCAATATAATAAAGTTTGCATTTTTGGACAAGTTTACCCTTAACATTTTCTCAAAATTCCAAATTTATCCTAAACCACCATTTTAGCCATTTTCCTTCCCTTCTTCTTCTTAGAACATCGCCGTCTCAGCCTCACCTCTCACCGTCGTGTCGCCCCACCCTCGCCATCGCCGCCGCAATCATCATCGAGAATGCGCATTCTCCCTGCAACTCGAACTTGTTCTTTCCACCCACCTTCCATAAACAGAAACTCATCACTCTCCTTTTTCAGCTCCCCCAATCACCTCCGTTTTCTTCACCCTTCACATTCCGCTACTGCAAAGCTTTCAAATTCTATTCAATGTGTCGTTCGATTCCGACCCTGTATCGATATACACAAGGTACGCCACCCCTTTTACTTTCTCAAGTTTTTCCTTTTTTATTTTCTTAAAAATTATGTCTTTTCTTAAAAAATTATTATTTTTCCTCATTGAAGTTTTCAGTGAAGTTTTGTGTGTGTGTGTGTGTGTGTGTGTGTGTGTGTGTTATATTGATTGAAAATTTGTAGCCTTAATAGTGTTTGGTAACTTGTGCAATGATCAATGAGCTGGTTTTTCTTTTAAATTAAAAAAATATATGTGATTATGATTCTGTGGAATGCTGTGAATGATGGGGTTTTATATGATTGAGGCGAACTCTTTTACTTGATCAACGTTTTTGCTTCTCCTTTTTGTTAAAAATAGTATCTTTTTATCACTCAATTCAAATTTGAATGAAGGTTGCCATGGCTTTTGGTTATAATGATTTGACAATTTGTAGCAATCATAGTGTTCAGTAGCTTCTTTTTGTATAATTTGTTTTCCCAAATGTGATTATGCATTCTAGGGGTGCTATCTAATGCTGGGGGTTCAATTCATGTGATATTTTACGCTTATGGCAGGGGAAAGTGAAACAAATTGTTGGTTCAACCCTTCAGGATTTGAAGGGAGATGGGTCGAATCCGGTGACAAATTTTGAATCTGATAAGTCAGCAGCTGAGTATGCTATTCTTTACAAACAAGATGGGCTTACCGGCGGCCATGCAATCATGCTCGGCCCAGATCCTTTGAGCAAAGCTGCTGCACTTGAAGCATTGCATGCTTATCCAGGTATTGTTATGCTTTTTCATTTGTTATGGTTCTCTAAATGCTGCTACTGGTTAGTGGCATTTGTGTTTTCTAGAAGAACATATTTACTAAAATGTTGTGTTCTTAATTGTTAATTTGTTAGTGAGAACTGAGAATGGTTGATATTACATGATTTTTTGCTGCATGGATGTTCGCTTGACGTGAGACCTTGAATGGCGGGCTAATGCCTGTATTCATAAACATTAAACGTGTCATGTCGAAATATCCATCTTAGCAATGCCATTTGGTTAAATGTTAGCATTCTTTTTGTCCTATATGGTTGATCATATGTTTAAAACTTACAGAATTTTTCTCTGCTGAACTTACTGTGGAGGACTGGTAAAATTTAGGCGGTTTGCAAGTAGGAGGGGGAATAAATTCGGACAATTGTTTGAGTTACATCGAGGAAGGAGCAAGCCATGTCATTGTTACATCCGTAAGTTATTCCTCTTTTCCACTTTGGGTTTTTCCCCTTTTAACTGGCATTAACTTTCATCCGTTGAGAAAGCATATTGTAATAACTCACTCGACCAATTCTGTTATTCAAGAATACCACTTATGTGTCATTTTTAATGGAAATGATTTAGCCACATTGTGTTTAATTGATTTCTCTCTTTACAGTATGTGTTCAAGAATGGTCAAATGGATCTTGAAAGACTAAAAGATCTTGTTAGAATTGTTGGAAAAGAGCGACTTGTGTTGGATCTCAGTTGCAGAAAGAAGGTACAGATGGTTATCTTTCTATTTCAAGAAAATTTGTTCTAGAAGAATTATACCTTAAGTTTTTCAAGTTGGCTTCAAGTTGCAAATATTCAAGAGAAATCCCATGTAATCTGAGGGAGGGAAAGTAATTAGGAAATATTTTCATATGTTAATAATTTATTTTCAAGTTAAGGTGCTGTACTTATCACTTGTATGTTTTTGAGAAATCCCAACTTCATGCATTTAATTTTGCTTATAAGGTTTCTCTGTTCAGGAAGGTAAATATGCAATTGTCACTGATAGATGGCAGAAGTTCAGTGATGTGTATCTTGATGCTGAAGTAATGCAATTTCTAGCCAACTTTGCTGATGAGTTTCTAGTTCATGGTGTTGATGTTGAAGGGAAAAAGTAAGTCACAGTTGTCCAATAAAATATTGTAAAATCCAACTTAAAGGGCCAACATAATTTATTTATATGCAAATGAGATAAACAGAACTCCATGTCATGCATCAAAATACAGCTGATAATATAAGCTTCTCATTCCAGGCTGGGAATTGATGAAGAACTAGTAGCTTTGCTTGGCAAGCATTCACCGGTTCGTAACATTCTTAAGCTACCTTGATTTTATTTTTGCCTATTGAAGTTTTAGCTTGCATCAAGGTTTTTGAATTGCCTGAATTCGTAATAATAAGGATTTGTGTGCGTGCGCGCTTGTGTGCCTGAAATTCATTGAAGTGTCCATAGTACTGATGCATTTTGATTATGCCAGATTCCTGTTACATATGCTGGCGGCGTGACTGTAATGGACGATTTAGAGAGGATAAAAAGGGCGGGGATGGAGCGCGTGGATGTCACCGTGGGAAGTGCGTTGGATATTTTTGGGGGAAACATGGCCTATAAAGATGTTGTAGCTTGGCATACCCAGCAACAGGCCTCCATAGTTTAATTACATTATGATTTGAAACTTGTGTCAAGTTGTAGGGTCTGGTGAACTTGGACTTCTGAAATTGTTTCTCAAGTTTGTAACCATGTATTTGGTGATGTTTCTGTCAATGTTTTTCTTATGATTTTAGCATTTGCCTCATTATCAAAGTTGAGCATCTACATAACATTGTGCACAATAAACTTTATCAATGAATTTGAAGTGCAATTTATGAGACCAGAAAGGAAGCAAAAGAACCTCACATAAGACTAAACAAATTTAAAGTCAAAACAAATAAAGAACCAACCTGAAAAACTTATTTAAATCAATGAACTTTCAAGTCTTTAACAATATACACACACAAACTCTCTTTTTCAGAATCTATTTATATATATGAGTTTTGCTACCATGTAGATTCTAAATTCCATCTACAGGTGTAGAGGACATGTGTCGGCCATTTAACAATGTACATTCACTACATTGCGAGACATGTGAGATCTTAGTATGGCACGCATTTTGAAAAGCAAGTGTGTAGGAGAATAGGATCTGAATCTCTACAGAGCATGCACAGGTTGGCTAGGATCATTAGTGGCGCTTTTGATTTTTTGTGTGGGAGAAAAAAATGTGTATGACAATATAGTGTGAGGAGAGAGGTATTTTATTTAGTTATAGGATGATATAAATTGGAGGCACTGATTTGTTTGCATTGTTTTGTTTTTTAAACAAAAAATAAAAAAAAATTAATGTTAAAATTGGATCATCTGATTTTTATTTTAACAAATAAAAAAAATAAAAAATATAAATCGGACCTTTTGATTTGGAGTTTATTTTTTTTCAAGCAAATTGGACCCTCCGATTTGTAATTTATTTTTTTCATCAAACAGATCAGACCGTCCGATTTGAATAAAACACCATATAAAAAAACACCTAATTTTTCAATAACAATATATTACACATATATTTAATCAATATAAAAAAAATTAGCCCATTAGTGGAGTTAGTAGGTTTGTTTAATATTTGAGGTTAGTTTATTAAATAAGTATTGTGTTAATCTTTTAAAAAATATTAAAATATTTTGTTATTGGTAACAAATAATGCTTTTGGTATAATAATACACACTTCATGAAAGAAAATAAAATTGTGTTAACAAATTTTAAAATAATATACTTGTCATATATTTTAACCCAAAAAGGGTCAAATTTATTGATAATAATAATAATAATAATAATAATAATAATAATAATAATAATAATAATAATAATAATAATAATAATAATAATAAGTGTCAATGCTGTAAGCAAAAATAAATAATTAATATAAAATTAGTTAAACTATTAAATTTATATTTTTTTTGTTGTATTAATATGGGACTTAGAGTTTGAAAAAAAAAAATAGATATAAACTATGCCGATTAAAATCATTTATTTTTTTTATCATCGTTCAAAATACTATCTAATTCTAAAAGGGTAAATTTCAAAATACAAAATCATTCTCTAATAGTAAGTGTTTGAAATGTTGACTATATATAGAATAGATAGTCCATATTAAGACTCCAAAAAATATTAGATATTCGATAAAAAAATAAAAATATTTAAAATATTGACTATATATGTATGTAAAAAAGTGAATACTTTTATAATGACATTTTCATATAAAGATAACATTATAAATTATTAAATGAATTAATATATTTGATTAATTATCTAATAATTTATAATGCCATTTCTATATAAAAAAAAGTTTCAATCTAATATATGCAGGCTAATTAATTTGGTTATGGAAGTGGTGGGTATGTTGTCCTGGGTTATGAGATGAGGAGGAGTTAGACCAATATGTAGGATAACTTTTTTTATTAGAGTTGTTGATAAGAAATCAGACCTAACGATTTTTTTTTTAACTTTTTTTGAATTAATCGGAGGGTCCGTTTTATATGGAGATGAGATACGAAATTAACATAAAAAAAATCGGACTTTACGATTTGTACATGCGGATAGTTTATTTTTATAATTTTTGAAAATAATCGCATGGTTACTACAAGTTCTTCGGTCTAATTTATTTATGACAAATCTCTCGGTCTAATTTGTTTATAAAGTAACACCATATACATGTAAAATTCCTCTACCCTCCATGACGCCGTCCAGCACCTACATCTCCTCCATAATTAAATTAATTTTCGACATATGCACGGATAGTAAACCGAATTTTAACTGTATGGAGGTCACGAAAAGTCAACGATGTTAAAGTATATTATATAGGCTCTCTTCTCTCTTTTTATTATTTTATTGAGCAATGTATATATTATATAATATATATATTCTCTAGTTAAAACTCTTAAAATAGTTTGTAAATATTAAACGAAATACATATACTGAAACTTTAAAATTTATCATTATTAAAATGACAAGTGTGTTTTTTTTTTCATCTTTTCAAAATTAAAATGCAACAATCTATACAAAACAGTAATGTTATATTAACCAAGTAATTTTGATAATTAAATTTAATTAAATTAGTCTAATAATTTATTGATACAATAAAATTAGTTAAAACGGTAAAAATAGACCCATAAAAAAAATTGTTAGAATTAGTTACAAAAATAACTTGATTAAAAATTATATTACAATACTTTTTTTTATTTTAAAAGTAATCCCTTCAACTAATCAACTTAATCCTTTCAAAAGTAATTCTCTTCAAAATTAAACCACACATAATTTTAGTAATCAAAATAATATTTACAACTTTTTTAGAAGAAAATAGGCTCTCTCTCTCTCTCTCTCCCCCTTTTAGAAAGAGACGTGTTTTTCTTGCTAAGAACATTTAATTCTTAAAGAAGACAAACTTTTAAGTTTTTAATATAGTAAATAAATTAAACATTAAAATTTGTATCCTTTTGATATGATACTTTTGTAACTTTAATCCAAGCAATGCCACACAATGACTATCAGCATGTACATTTTTATTTTAGTACTATTTTTTGGAAATTGCTGATATTCTTTTGAAATTAGAAAATAATTTATTTTTTCCATATATTATTATATAATAAATCTGTTTTTTACATCTTTAACATATATGAGATAATTATGCATTAATCAATTCAACACAATTATACTCTAGGATTATTCAAATATTTATCAAGTTTTATAGTACTATGAACATGAAAATAATATAATAAATTAATTATTTAAAGTTTAATTAAAACATAATACTCTATATTCAAACAAAATGTGTAGAGAAATTTATTTTATGTGTTAAATATACATATTATACAATATTACAATAATAATGTATAGAAATTATAATTTATCCTTTAATTTCCGAAGAATACAAGAATAATTTGAATAATATGATAAATAGAAAAGAAAACGACTTATTAGTAATAAAATTGAAATCAAAGGCCAAGAGTTGTCAAATTTTAATGGGTTGAAATGTTGAATATAATACCATCTTAGAGCATCTTTAATTATATATAATTCTAATTTTAATTTTATTTTACATTTTATAAGATAATACATAAATATTTGTAAGCTCATATATCGTAAATAATAATTTAAAATTAAAAATAAAATTTATTCTTCTAATATTTAGTCTTATTTTAATTAAAATTTTATATTATTTTTTATTATTTTATTAATATAATAATACAAATAATAAAATTTTATTGTTTTTTGTTGTGATAAAAGTGATACTGATTTTATTTTATTAATTAATTTTAAATAAATTTATTTTTTAAAAATATCAAAACTAATACTCAAAATATTTTATTAAAATACTTTTAGACCAAAATAAACAATAAAACGTGGAACAGATCAAAGTAGGCAATTTCAATTGGCATGAATGCAATGGTTGGCAGTTGGCACCAAGAAACACCTATCACTCAAATCCTAATCAATTTTGCCAATTAGATGTCCAGCAAGAAATATTGAGGTTACATCCTCGCTAGATAACTAGGAGACAGTCAACTCCTGCCATATCATCACTTATCGGAAAAGCCAAAGATTCGAATCCGCAATTTTTTAAATAAATATAAAAAAATTATGTCATTTAAGTTATAATTTATTCGTATTTATTAATTATTAGTTAAGCAATTAATAATAAAACTAAAATATAACTAAAATATTTTTAAATTTTTTTTAAACTACATAATATGTATATAATTATTATATATAAAAGTCTTATAAATATAAGTATTTTATAATATTTCTAGTATAATTCAATTTTTTAGAATAAATTAACTAATTCACAATGTAAAAAATATTAGATATAACTATTCATATATTTTTTTATATCAATTTAAATTTTTAGAAGTAATTTTATGATATAATATATTGGTATCAGAATATTCTATGATCTAATAGTTCAATCTTTATTTAAAAAAAATTAGTATAAAACAAATATCTATACAAATTTTTTTTTTAACTTCAAATTTCATAATTAGTAATTTACACTCATGCACAAAGAAGATTCTTTTTTTTTAACAAAAAGAATAAATAAATAAATTTTTCCTTTTTTCTCCACTACAACCCTTTTTTTTTTTTTTTTTGTTCTCGGACTGCATTTGATCTCCATTCAAAAGTAGCTTTTCATATCATGGGCTAAACTTACTTGTCACTATCTAAGATTATAGTATTTGTTGCGAACTTTATTGTATTTGAATGTTAAAAATGGTGGACTAATAAACTTCTATTATAAATATTATTGTGTAAGAATAGAGGAGTAATAGTGTAGCTTTGATGAATTATTATTCTATTATTCTCTATATATTGTAATTAATTATTCCAATATTAATGTTAGATATAATTATTTGTTTAAATTTGTAAAATAAGTAAATTTTATAATATAATATTAAATTTTATGATAAAAAATTAAAATTCAATTTTTATTATTCTCAGAACAAATTTAAGCATGATCAAAAATAAAAACAAAAAAAGGTTTATGCATAATAAATACATTTAAATATGAATATAGACTCTTTTTATAAGAGACTTAAATATATAATTATTCATATAATTTTTAAGTTAAATTTTTAGGATAATTAATTTCACAACAATTTAGATGGAAGTAGTATTACTAATAGGGTGTCACTCAGATAAAGACACCTAAAACGTCTTTTTTTAAAGATGTTTTTCAGTAATTAAAATTTAACATATATAATCGATTAAATCATGTTATTTTTGTCAAAATTAAGTTAGACAAATTGATTTAACCGAAAAAATAGTGAATCAAATCTTGAACTGATCTAAATTAATATTTTTTTATAAAAAATGACTATAATATCTTTATTATAGAGAATGATTAATATATATATATATATATATATATATATATTAATTTTGAAAATTCTAAATCTTAATACGATAAAAAAATAAAGGACTAAAATTTAGGATTCTCAAAATTAATATATATATAGACCAGTTCAAGATTTTATTCACTATTTTTTCGGTTAAATTAATTTGTCTAGCCTAATTTTGACAAAAATAATACGATTTAATCAATTATATATGTTAAATTTTAATTATTAAGAAACATCTCTAAAAAAGAACGTTTTAAGCGTCTTTATATAAAGTGGCTCCTTTAGTAATATATTATAGAGTGAAATAATTTAACTCCAAACATCTGAATTGCTTATTAATTTGTAATAATAACCCTAAAATAACAACGCAAGTTGTGAACTGAAGAAGCTAACATATGCTCTAAAAAGCTTGTGTTGAAAACATGGTGAACGTCACACTTTTTTGTTTTCCTCTTCATGATATATATATACCATCCTATGCAACTTTGATTGCAGACTGGTCCATCTATTCAATTTTGACAATTAGAATTGACATATGCCTCGACATGTTAGTTAAAGTTTCTCTTAAGTAATCTTAATCACTCACGCAAACTTACATTTTGAGGATTTAACATCCGACAGAGTAAAGTAATAATTAGGTTAGATTAATTAGTCTGTTAAAGACAAAACAGTACTAATTTATTAATTTTTTTTTAAATTAGAAATAAGATTCAAATTTAAGACTTTTAGAGGAAGAGGGAAGATTTAGTATTTTATGTCATTTAAATTATAATTCGTTGATAATTTATTAGATCTTTTATAATAGTAAATAATAAATACGTTATAAATTTCAGTTCATTATCATCGTGTAAAATTTAACAATGGTATTTATATGTATTATTAACTATAATAATATATTTATTTATGAAAAATCGTCATAAAAAAATAATTTTTAGAGTAAAACTTCACCTACTTTATTAAAAAGTAGTTGATGAGGTTATACAAAAATTTAGAAAATAACCCATACTTTATTCTTTTTTTTTTGTGTCAAAGGATAAGAAAAAAAAAAAAGAAAACACACTAAATACTAGGGACGTAGTCCAGTTACAACAATACTGTTAAATCTTTCTAAAGCTCATTTCATTCCAATTGCTGTATGCAATTAGATGTTGCATATTTAGCCAAAATATCAGCAATCTAATTGGCATCTCTTTGAATTAGATTGACTTCTACTTTTCAATTTTAACTTAAAACCTCTTTGATTTTAGACACCAAATCATTATAAGAACTTTGCACCTGGTTATTCCTATCATTACCAAGGATAAAACATCTAAACAATCCGTATCGCAAGTGACCTCTCTAAATCCAACTTTCCATGCTAGAATTAGCCTTTTTCAAATTGCAAAAAACTCGTTTCGAAGAATAGTAGCAAGTGGTAAAAAGGCAGCACAACCACGCAACCAAAAGCTATTATAGTCACGTAATACACACTCAAAACCAACATATTTGCTAAATTTACTAGCATCATAATTTACTTTAACCAAAAATTGGATAGGAAGAGATCAAGAAAGTAGCAAATAAAAAGGAGTAGACACATAATGTATAGATAATAACTTATGAAGTTCAGATTGGGAAGCATGAATAAGAGCTATAACCTTATCCATTCTTCAGGGATTAGCTGGATTAAAAACATCATTGTTATGATCCCTCCAAATCCACCAAATAGTCGCCGAGAAGAGGAAGGCATTAGAGTTTATGTCCCTGTGCAATCATCAATCTAACTGTTGACCGTGAACTTCCAAATTCAAACTATACCAGATAGCTTTGGCTTTAGAGCACTCACGAAGACGGTGAAAAATCATTTTAGGTTCAGTATTACACTGAAGACACAAATCAGAACTTCCCAAACTTTTATGAAATCGAAAAGCAGTTGTGAAAATTGCATCATGAATACATAAACAGAAAAATAAGAAGTGTTTAGGGGTGGCAAAATGCATTGTACCTGTGGGTAACCCAAACCGACCCAATCTAGTCGGGTATGATTGCAAACTCGATCCGCAACGGGTAAGATAAGGTGCGGGTTGAGTCTCAACCCTACTCGATCAACTCACATCCTATATATATATATATATATATATATATATATATATATATATATATATATATATATATATGTTTCAAGTGGATGTTGAACCAAAGATCTTTCACTAAATGTAAAAAATTTTTAGCCACTAAGAAAATATTATTAATAAATAATTTAATTTATTTTTTATATAAAAGTCAATTCTATTTTAAATTATCATCAAGTTATATAATAATATTGCACATTTTTTATAACTCGCGGGTAGAATTAGATACCCACGGGTTAAGAACAGGTAAGATTAGAGTTAGGATATTCTCAATCCACGGATAAAATAGGATTGAGTTTATATAAAAATCTCAACCCACGAATAAGATTATAGTTGGATCCAAACTCTATTCTACTCCATCTATTATCATCTCTAGTGTTCACCGTTTATTATCATAAAAAATTTAATTGATATTTTTTTACAAATTAATTAATTTAAAATCAAAATTCTCAAAAACTTAATTTTTATTTTACTCTATATAATATAATATTATTATTTGAGATTAGTTAATAAGGTGTCAGACATAATACTCTCTGAATAAAAAATCTCAAATTTAAATCTTAGCAACATCGAATGTACCTGGTTATAACTTATATATTTATAGTAAAATTTTGTATACATAAATTTTTTAATCATTTATATATATGATTTTTTTAATTTTTCTCTACTTTTAAAATTTAATAATAATTAAAAAATTGTTAAAAAAAACTTCTATTTTTTATACGATGTCATTATTAAATCTAATTAAATTATTTAAATTTTTAATAAACAGACTAAAATAATAACAATTTAGTATAGAAAGAAAAATTTTTAAGAACAATAATTTTTAATATTTTTATCACCATTTAATCGGTATAAATATTAAATTATTTTTAATAAATAAATTTTATTAATTTATATGTATAAATTTTAAAAAATATGAATATAAATTATATTGATTCATGTATGTAAATTCTGATAAATATATATATAAATTATATATTTTTTATGTGTAAAATTTTTATAAATATAAATATAAATTATTAATAATTAAGTGATGACAAAAAAATAATAATATTTACTAGTTAGGTTGCATTATTCTGTTATATATACACCTTGTGAGCAATGCATATAATTATTCATATACATAACTAAGCATATATATAATAGAACCCTAGCTTACATCAAATTACTTGCATCCGAACCATCATATATGGAGATGAACACATTGAATAATAATAATAATCATCAAAGTGATTCATCATCACCACCACAAAGAAAAAGTGTCATGAACCCTGTTGATCCTGAAGAATTCAGGAAACAAGGTCACATGATAGTTGATTTTCTTGCTGACTACTACACCAAAGTTTCAAACTTTCCGGTTCGAAGCCAAGTCGAACCGAACTACCTTCGAAAACACTTGCCAGATTCAGCCCCATTAGTCCCCGAACCAATCGAATCGATTCTTGAAGATGTTCAAGAACACATCATACCCGGAATCACACACTGGATGAGCCCTAATTACTATGCCTATTTTCCAAGTAGCGGAAGCGTAGCTGGATTCATGGGCGAGATGCTTAGTTCCGGACTCAATGTGGTTGGATTCAATTGGATTTCATCACCAGCAGCTACTGAGCTTGAAACCATTGTTATGGATTGGCTTGGCGAAGTTCTAAAGCTTCCACAACAATTCCTTTACAAAAGTAGTAATAATAATGGTGGTGGGGTTTTGTTAGGGACCACTTGTGAAGCTGTGTTGTGTACACTTGTGGCTGCAAGGGACAAGAAGCTTCGCCAAATTGGGAGGGACAACATAGGGAAGCTTGTTGTTTATGGTTCTGATCAAACACATAGTTCATTTGGAAAGGCAGCACAAATTGCTGGTAAGGGTGTTTAAAGTTCGATTTGGTTTAATATAAAAGTTTTATTATTTTGTTGATTCTTATAATTTATTAAAATTTTAATTTTATATATATATATATATATATTGAAAACTCAAATGCAGTCGACTTCACGTGAAATTGATAGATGAGAGTCGTTAGATGAAAATTTAGTTAAATCAGTCAAATCATCTAACGGCTCCTAACTATCAACTTCACGTGAAGTTGACTACACCTGAGTTTCCACCCTTTTATAGTGTAAACAATATTAGAGATAATTAAATATTTTTCTGCAAATTAAAGTTATCTATAATTAAGAATAGAACTTAATTAAATTTTTTATCATATATTTTTTTAGATAAATATTCTATTAATTTTAATATTTTTGACAAAAAAATGACCTAATTATAAAATTAAAAGCAATCTAGTACTCAATCAAAAAAAATTACAGAAATCTAATTGTAAATAAATTTAATAAAACTATAGGATCAAAAGAGTAGTTAAACCTAATATAAATTATAAATTTTATTTAAAATAATGGAACCAAATTTGATCCATTAAAATCAAAATATTGATTTAATTTGATCTCTTTTTTCTCTTTTTTTATACTTTTATAAAGTTATTAAACTAAATCAAATATTAGTATTTTTATTTTAAATAACTATATAAGTATGAAATCTAGATAAGCTAGAATAATGTCTAAAACTAAAAAATAATCAAGAAAATAATGAACATTTGAACAACAATTATATTTATTATATCAATATAATATTAATGTTTATACACTTATGTTAGTTATGTATCTCATATAGGTATAAATGTGTATGTAATACATATATATTACTCTTGATGATTTGGTTTGATAAATTTTAAAAACTCACCAAAAAAAAATGCAGGTATTCAAAATGTTAGGGCCATCAAGACTAAGAGATCAAATTCATTTGCTTTGAAAGCTGACTCACTCCTTTCAACCATTCATTCTGATGTGAAAAATGGGTTAATACCTATTTATTTATGTGCCACCGTGGGAACAACCGCCACAACATCTATTGATCCATTAATGGAATTATGTGATGTGGCAAAAGAATATGAAATTTGGGTCCATGTTGATGCTGCCTATGCTGGATCAGCTTGCATTTGTCCTGAATTTAGGTCTTGTATTGATGGTATTGAAGGTGCTAATTCTTTTAGCTTCAATGCCCATAAATGGTTCTTGACCAATTTAGCATGTTGTTGCCTTTGGGTAAAAGACCATAATGCCCTTACAAAATCCCTCTCAACTAACCCTGAATTCTTGAGGAACAAGGCTTCTGAGTCAAAGCAAGTGATTGACTACAAAGATTGGCAAATAACTTTGAGTAGGAAATTCAATGCACTCAAACTATGGCTTGTTCTTAGAAGCTATGGTGTTGAAAACCTAAGGAATTTCTTGAGGAGTCATGTGAATATGGCAATGACTTTTGAAGGGTTAGTGAAATTGGATAAGAGGTTTGAAATTGTTGTTCCTAGGAAATTCTCATTGGTTTGCTTTAGGGTTTCACCATCAACAATTGCTAGATCCAATTATTATAATAATAATAATAATAATAATAATAATAATAATAATAATAATTGGGATGATAATTACCATAATGGACATGATGACTATGGGAAATTAGTGAATGATGATTATTTAGTGAATGAATTGAATAGAAAATTGTTGGAATCAATCAACAATTCAGGGAAAGTGTACATGACTCATGGTGAAGTTGAAGGTGCTTTTATGATTAGATTTGCAATTGGTGCTACCTTAACTGAGGAACATCATGTGATCATGGCATGGAAGTTGATTCAAGAGCATGCAGATTCTTTACTAGGTTCCTCATAAAACTACATATAAAGGGTATTATTGTAATTCAATAATGAATGTTTTTAGTTTCTTCTATAAAGGTTATTATTGTACTTCAATAAATCTTTATTTTTATCATTTCATATATATAATAACATATATTCCCTTGACACTACAACAATTCCGGCAGATAACGACAAAAATTTTGTGTCAATTTTATAAAATCGTCACGAAACGACAATCCGTAGCATATATAGCAGCGATTAGGAGTTGGGGCTGCAATCAAGCCGACGTTGAACTAAATTAGATTTTTAGGATTTATTTTGACGAAAATATTTGGTATTGAAAAAATATTAATAAAAAATAATTATCAAAATTTATTATTTTTATTTAATACATTATGTAATAAATAAATAAATATTAAATAAAATATATTTAAACGATTAAGACTAATTATTTTTTTTATTTTTCTAGCATTATTATTTTTTTAAATGTCACCAATTATTTGATATATTAAAGATAGTACAATAATTGAATATTACAACCAGCATGCACATCATATACTCAATGTTTTATATATATTTTATTTTTGGGTATATCCCTTCATATCTATGGTAATTAATGCAGCTATGATCCCCAGAAAACCATATACTAATGTGTTTTCTTTTTGTCCTTGGTTCAATTTGTATATACATTATCTATTAGCTCCGACCAAATTGATTGGCAACTTTATTAGATTAATAGATTTATTCTCTTCTGTGATTGTACGTGATTTCTTCTACTTTTGAAATAGCTAGCATTGGTATAGTTCCATTTAATTTTGACCCATACTTTCATAAATACTAAACGACATTTCTAGAGGCAAGAAATAAAAGAAACAATTATATATATGGGAATGGGAATAATCTTTTAGTTCAATAATTGAAGCTAATAAAGATATAGATTTATTCATAAATTTCCACACCTAAAATTGTTGAATGCACTAATAAGCTTTTTGCTTTCATAAATTGGCGACATTTTTTAGGAATTGTTAATTTTATTTAACATTATTCATACATAAAATACTATTCCTGATATTTGTGTAAAAATGTAGTGTTATTAATTAAATTTATATTTAAATTATTTTTAATTAATAAAAAAATATTTTAATTGTTAAGAAAATACTAGAATAATGTTAAGATGGCAAATAAATCCCTAAAAATTTATATTTCGAACAATAAATCCATAAGAATTTATAATTAGTCCTCTAGGATAGTAAATAAATTAAAATATTTTATTTTATTTATAGAGGCTAATTTAAAGGTAATGTGTTCACATTTTCTATTCTAAAAGATTTTATTGGTTTTTTTTTTAATTTAAAGACTAATTTATTCGAAGTATAAATCTTTTAAAATTTAATTATCACTTTATTAATTAAAATACTATTATCATATATGTAACGTAATTGAATTTTATTTTACTTTTCCTTTGAATAATTAATTATGTTGTAATTATTAAAAAATACAAGACATCATTATAAAATGAAGTTACAAATGATTATTGTGGAATCAAACTAATTAAGTTTGGTAAGCAAATTCCAAGGATTGAGGATGTGATGAATTATTTGTGGACTGAGTTTTTCTTCTAGCAATTATCCACATTCTTACCTCCAAAATTATGGTGATGATAATTAAGATGGCAATAGAAATTCCATAAGCAAGAAACCATTTAGAACCTTCCTTTGCTAAAGAGAGTCCATAAATTGTGTTTGCAATGGCGAATATAATCAAAATTCTCCCAACATAATGATGGTACCAATTCCAATACTTGCGTAATTTTGATTCTGGTTTTGGCCTTAATATGATTGCAAATACCTACATACAATGTCAAAGAACATGTAAATGTAATAATTAATCAATTAAACCAATCTATTATATATTATTAATTTTATAAGCAAAACATGCTATATGTAACTTTTTTTATTATAATTAAATTATTTTTTTAAATAAAAATTGTTTTCTTTCTCTTTTTCTCTTTTTCTAATTCTTTCATTCATTCATCTACTCTAACTCTCTTATATATTATTATCAATAACTAATTATAAATTTGACAATCAAAATATACCGTATGATGTAATCTCTAATTATAATTAAAATTAAATTAAAATATTAAAATAAAAATAAAAATATAACTATATTATATTATATTACATTATATTATATTATAGTATATTATATTATTAATATAACAACTAAAATATGTCACATGATACTCTTTCATTAAAATTAAGATAAAATATTTTTCTCCAAAATTAATAAACTTCTTTTTTAATATATAACTTATAATTTATATTTTATATTTTATATTTTTAATATCTAATTATAACTTTATATATATAAAGAAAAAATATTATTTTTAAATAACAGGCAAAAAATAAATTATTTTTATTTGTATAACAGATTTAAAATTTAATTAAATATAAAAATATACACATTAAATTCTTTCAAGTTTTAGATAATAAATATTAAAATTAATTAATATAAAAAATTAAACTATTTCTCATAAAAATAATAATTAAAAAATTTATTATTTAATTTTTTTTCTTATCTTTAAAAAACTTGATCTTTTTAACTAACAAAACTAAGATTTTTATTCCTTACGATCTTTTTATAAAAATAGTTTGATTTTATAAATTTTTTTTATCATAATTTATAATATCAAAACAAAATCAATATAACTTTAAAATATTTATATTTTTGTAATATTATTATCAACAAAAATACTAACAAATCAATAATTGTCTAGTCATGAATAAATTTGCCCGCTATTGTCAACTCCATGCGAACTACTTATTAATTGCTAATTGAATATATGAATGAATTTAAGTTGGACTTAAAAAAAAAACATTTTTTTTGTGATAGTTCCTTAGCTTCTAATAATTGAGCATGTGTTTTAATTATATTTTTTATACTTACATGTATTATATTAATTTAATTGTAATCCGATCTTTTGCCAAAGAACAAATAAATAATTCACCAACAAGTTATAGACTTATAGCTCTACCTCCTCATTTTCACTTAAAAATGATGGATTTGAGTCTCATTTTTCACTTTAAAAAAAAAAGACAAATAAATAATTCTCTATTTTAAACGATAGGGTATCATCAATATTTAATCCAAAGTTTTTAAACCGACACTCTTGCAAATAAAATCCGATCTGATTTTCTTGCTTACAATCTGTTTTCCAACATTACAATATTACAGACTATATAGATGAATTTATGGCCACACAAATTGTTAGTCGACTAATAAGATGAATTACTACTATAAAGATTTTATTGAAACTATTAAATTCAAAATATATGGTAAAGTACAATATATAATATATAATTATAATTATATATTGAAGAAATATTTACCTGGAGGATTCCAAGGACAAGAATGATGATAGCTATATTTTTGTGATTATTGACATTGGCATCAACTTTCTTAGACAATGCATAACCAATTAAAATTCCAGCTGTTCCGGCAACAAAGCTAATTGTTTGAATTGAAGCATGCAAATAAAACCAAATTGGATCCCATTTCTTGAAATGCCTTGCAATTATGTAACCCATTATCATTAGAATGCTCCATGATGTCATGTTGATTACTCCATGGCTTCTTCGGAGTTTTAAGTAAGAAACTTCACTAGTTTCACCTGTTATATATATATTAATTACATATGAGAACAAATTAATAAGTTTAGAATAATGGAAGAAAACAAAAAAATAAAGAGAAATTAATGAGAAATACAATAATATATTATATTATTCTATTTAATCAAATTATTCATTATGAGTGATGCTATTTAAATCAAATATCTAAAATATAATTGAATGTCTACAAAAAGTTCCTAATAAAATATAAGAATGATGGGTGAAAATTTTATGTATGGAAATATTTTTGGCCTAGTACTCTAAAATGGGGTATGGGGTGAAACTCAATAAGTCTTTTTTATTTCTTTTAAATATATTGAAATAAAGGTTCAAAAAACAAATAAAGGTATATATAAAGGTTCAAAAATTATTTAATAATACAAAAAAAATTAACTCAAAAAAAAAGACAAATGAATAAAAAAATTGAAATCAAATTTTTTCTTATTATACGTATTATATATATATTAAACAATTTAATTATTAAATATGTCAATTATTATTTAATCGTTTTTAACTATTATCTTTATACAAAAATATCGTTATGTGAGTATTTATCATATATTCTACATATATGTGAATTAATCAAATTCTTTATTATACATATAATATTAATTAAATTTTCAGTCACTAACCTTGTGAATAATCTATAACTGTGGATATAGCATCACTATGTTGTTGCAACATGCCTTGAGTATCAGGAAAAACACCATTAGGTCCAATTGAATATATAAGCTTTGAAGAAGGTTGGTTAGTTTTCAACTGAAAAATCATGTACACTATTGAAGGATTAGGTCGAATAATTGTTTCATTCATGACATAGAGGTCTCCTTCTCCGGGAACCACCTCGCCGTCCGATAATCCTCCTAAATAGTACTGGTTCATTCCGCCGCCATTGAGGCCGGAGATCCACCCTACTATTGCACTTGATTTTACCATTTTGCCATCATTGGAAAACCCTATGGCTGCATAGGCATTTATGCTTGATGGGAATGAGAAGATGAAGCTCCATACATTTGATGAAGCCCTACCATACTTCAATGTAATGTTATGCATGCATATAAGTGATTAATTATTAGAGACCATCTCTTAAAAAAAATAATTAATTAAATAGAAATATATGAGTTATATATCGAGAAAAATCTAAAATAGCTCTTGACAATTACTTTAAAAGACAACGAGATCTTTGACAAAAAAAAATATCCAATTCGGTCTCTGAGATTTACTTTTATGGGATTGATTAATTCCTGTGCCAAAAAAAAGTTAATGTTATTTTTTTTGCACAGAGACTAATCAGTCCCAAAAAAAAGATCAAAGACCGGATTGACTGTTTTTTTTTTCTTTAGGAGCTTCGTTATCCTTTCGAGATAATTGTCAGGGGGCAGGTGAGGTATTCACTCTTATGTATTTAACAGAAACGACTAACAATAACTAATTCGCTTAGTTAATTTTATTAGCAGCGTTTCGTTACTATTTTAAAATAAATGAAATAAAGATATTGAGGACATAAATATGTTTGAGAAAAAAATAGAGACAAAACTTTAAAATTTTCTTCGTCTTAAGATGGATTTTAAGATGATATGATCCTTTATACTTTCAAAGTAAAGGTACACATTTTAATATCTCAAATAAAAAAGATTTTAGCTAGAGATACTCTGTAACTATGCAAGAATCTCAATTAATTGTTTACTAAAATGATGTGATGATATATATACAAATAAGAGAAATTAATGTAATTCTCAAATTAAAATACACACTTAGCTTCTATTATTTTTATACACTCTTACTCTAAGGATGAAGTTGTGAGGCTCCCAAACAGAACTACACTTGAGTATAGTTGTATCAAAAGGATAAGGTCGATCTAGTTGTAACACTTTAGAGGAACATGAATCTTGTGAACTCACAAGAGTACTTGTTGAGAGCAATATTACTAGGCAAAGGTATGTGATTATCTTCATTATTAACTGTGTGCAATAATAATAATGAATTGGAGGACGTAAAAATCATAGATTGTAGCACATATATATATCATTTATTTTTGTTAATTTATATATAGGAGTTATCGAAATGGTTGGATTATTAGCCGGTTAGAAAAATAACAAAGTAGATGTATATATTATTGTTTGACCAAATACAGTGCGTACGAAGTTTCCTTAATTGATAGGAAATTATTATTGATTGGCCAAATAAAAATAATTAAAAGATAGATAATAACGTTTGTGAGATTAAGAATGTTTTGTTGGAACTACTAGTGTTTTATGTCCCTAGTTTTTTTTTTATTACAATATTTTCTAATTTGATAGATCAATGCTAATTTATTACGGATTAGAGTTTTATTTTAAGATTTATTATTGGCTAATAAGTTATTACATATATAAGGCGGATTTCAAACCATCAACATTTACTTAAATAGATTAATAAATTAATTATTATATCAACCTAACTTAATTTTTTTTTATGTCCCTAGCTAGTAGCTAGTGCTACTTTCTTCTTGGTTGTGTTCAATGGGCCGAATTTGCATATGTAGAAAAAAGAGTTTGGAATCAAGTGATAAAAAAAACTATAATTCTTATATCTTAGCTTTTAGACTTATACAATTAGATAGTGTTTGATATGGGATATTGTGATTGAGATTGAAGGATTGAAATTTGGTATTATATTTGGTGGTTAGAGACTGAAATTAAAATTTAAGTTTGCGATACAAAATTTTATTTCTTTTAGTATCTTCAAAAAATAAAGACACAAAAAATCAAATTAAAATTTTGGAGACAAAAACTAAAATTTTAATAACTTTTTTTTTTCAAATGTCCTCATTCAAAATTTTATATTCCAAATCTACCATTCAAAATTCTTACACCACCAAGCCCTCACCTCTCATTTCCAATCCTACCTCACCTCTCATCCCACCACCACGCCTTTACTATCACCAAAATCTACCAACGACAACAATAATACCAAAAAACAACAACAATCTCATCAACTTATATTAAAATCAGATTCAATAAAAAAATTTTAAATCATAATAGAAAAGAGAAGAGTAGCGAGAGAGATTGAGACAACATAAAACTGGAATTGAAGTGGTGCGACAAGCACAATAAAGAACAAAGGCGGCATGATGGACCTGAATATGGCGGCACGACCCAAACAGATGCAGGACAATGGCAGGCGCGAAACGAGAGAGAGAGAGAGGGCACAGTGGATCCGAACACGGGAGAAAGGATCAAGAGAGTAGGAGGATGATGATTGGATATTTTAATAGGGCCTGAGTTGTGCTGCCGGCAGCAGATTGGACGGAGGTTGCAGAGACTAGGAGGCATGCACAATTCGAGGCTTCGAACAAAGAAGAAAGGAGAAAGAGAGTTGATCATACTCATTAATGGAAGGAGATTCGAGTTTTATAGCAAAGGTATTTTGGTAATTTTAAATATTTCAATCTATATTTTTATCTTAAAATTAAATAAGATATTTAGATATAACTTAATTCTATATACTTTATACTAAACATAATACAAAAATTTATCTTTATCTCTCGATCTTTATCGTTATTCCAAACACAGCTTAAAATTACAAAAATGATCAAAAATAAATAAGAACTTAATTAGCTTCCTTCAAATAACAAAAAACTTAATTCATAATGATGAGAAGAAATAAACATACAATTTCTACAAAGAAATAAATTTGATAATAAAAATTTAGTTTAGTCATCATCTTCTTCTAAACTACTCCACATGTTTATCTCAAAAAGGAATCCAATAAAGAGTAAAATGGCAAGAACAATTCCATAGCCAACCTTCCATGCATTTCCTTCTCTGCCTAAATGAATTCCATAGAAGATGTTAGCAATGGCTAATATAATCAAAACTCTTCCTGTGTTGTGATGGTACAAATTCCAATACTTCCTCATTTTTGATGCCTTGTTAGGTCTAGCAAGCAAAGCCATCATCTGCACATGTAATATATATAATAATGATAATAAACAAAAGTAATACAAATTACTATTCTATAAATCTTAATTATTAGGTTCATATATATAATAATATAAGTAAATATTACTTGTTTCAAATTATATGCCCAAATCTATATATCTTTAGTCTATGATCTTTAATTGAAAAAAAAAAATGGAGATATATATTCTATCTTAATACAACCACTAGCTTTTTTTTTTTTTTGAAAATGATATTATTTTTATTTGCGCAGATATTAGAATCTTTATAACATGATATCAAAATTTTTATTATCTCAATCTTTAAAATTCATTCCTTATTAACCAAAAAAAAAATATTGTATAAAAAAATATATTAAAAATATAATTATTCATTTGTACGATTTTTTCTTATCAACTTAGCCTTTAATTTTAGGATAAACAATTTCACATGATATGTACTACTTATTTTTATTATCAATAATATTAGAATTAGTATTAGACTTATATTTTACTTAAAGAATTAGGCTATAAATAGAAATATGAGATAATAGTATAGATATACATAATGTAATTGATGAAAACTCTAATTCCTCTCTTGATCCTAATTTTAGAGATCTTTATTATATTCTTTTTTATTTCTATCTAATTCGCTTTATCTTTTAATATAATATTGTATCATAATTATTAAATTTAAATAAAAATATTATCAAATTATTATTTTTTTGAAAATTTTCACATAAAATAATTATATTTTTTAAATTAACTAATTACTAAGAAGTAATAAAAAAATATTAATTAATTAAAAAGAAGGAATAAAGTAATAAAGAATATATATACCTGAAGGCAAGCTAGGACAAGAATGATGATACCAAGAGCCTTGTGAAGAGAAACATCAACTTGGAGTTGATTATTAAGAACAAGCCCACTAATTACACCAATTATTCCAATAATAAAACCCAATGATTGAACTGAAGCATGAAAATAAAACCAAAATGGATCCCATTCCTTGAAATAACGAGCAACTATGGCTCCCATTATCACTAAGATACCCCATGCCACTATGTTCAACAATCCATGGCTTTTCTTCAAGTTCATAGAAGGGTTTTCCGATGAACTACTTGAACCTGGTTTAGATTAAAAAAAAAGGATAAAATATTAATAATGAATTAATTCTGTGATTATATAAAGGAAAAAAATTGATGATGATATTTAATTTAATTTTACATGAATCCATAAAGCTTGGGATTGATTTATTAAATATTGAGAAATTATTATGTGAAAATTGTTACTTGTCACAAATCTTTCTAGCAGAAACTATATTTACAAAAAATAAAAAATAAAAAAATCTATAATGTGATTAGTGGCGGAGCTAGTTAATGGGAAGGGGACGATGCTCCCAAAATTAATAATTTGTATATATTAAGTTTAATTTTTTAATTTAGTCTTCTTTTAATTTTAATTTTTTTAATTTATATTTTTTATGTTGATCCTTTCCAAAAAAAATTTTTAGATCCATCTTTGGATGTGATTAGACTATTTTACGGATAAAAATATATCTTTAATTCATAACTAATTTATTTTAGAAAAATATTAAAAAATTAGTAAAATTTATTATTTTTAACCAATAATTAATCAGTAATATTTAAAAATATTGGCTAAAAATATGTTATTAAATTATTAGACTAAAAAAATTAAATTAATAACTAAAAATATTGATTAATAACTTTTTTTCTTCATTTTATTCTCAATTTAAGTAAAGATATATGTGTGGACATCTTCTTCAGATAAATCATTCTAAAATTATAAGCACATTCCTTAGCTTGTAAACCTACAACTACTCTATATTCCAATTAAAGAAGTTTAAATGGGTAAAATTTTTCAAAAAGGTGGCTGTATTTTTTAAAATCACAAACGCCAATATATTTAATGAAATTAAACACTCTTCTTCATGTTATTTAGGAAAAAAAAGTGATATAATAATGTATTAATAGGAATATCTATCTTATTTAATAGAGAAATTTAAATGAAAAAGGAGCAACAACATAGTGTATTAATAAAAAAAAAGGCACCAAATCCATGATATAATAGAACTATAGATAATGTAGGTTGGTTTTGGTAGAGGGTCGATTTGGATCTTACATTCTAACCTATTTTAATTATAGCAACAATATGGTTATTAATTAGATCAGAAAGTCCTTTCATCAACAACCAAAATTCAGTTTTGATAGTGACAATAATGGGCCATCGTGAATTCGTGATCATGTGCCAAAGTTAACCACGTGAACTACTTTAGAATATATAGTTATAATTAAAAGCATAAAAGTATATATGGAATAGAGTAATTTATATCTTGAAACTTTTTTAAAAAATAATCAATTTTTTCTCATAAGAACATGCAATAATAAACCATTTTTCTATAGAAAATAATACCAAAGGAAAGAATTTTACATGAATTATTACTCATTTTATTATAAGACTTATATTAGTTGTAATTTACATCTAAAAACCTTGGGTTAGATAAAAAAAAAACCAATTATAATAATTTAAATTTGAAAACACCCTTTTTCACTCCTATTTTTTTTTTAATTAATAATGTTGACATCATCATGAAACAATCAACTCCATTACCAACCAACCAACCATTCAAATCCATTGCACAAAATTAATATAATAATCTCACTACTAGATTACAAAATTGACCATTAATCTTCCCATTAACTAAGAATTTGTCATTTTCCTTTATCTAGTAGTTAATTACTTAATTATTATATTAATCAATCAATCAAACAATAGGATCATCATAAAAGAGAAAAGAACAAATTAAATTAAATCACATAAACACATATATAATGATACGATTATGTTACGTACATAATAAAATTAGTCATCGCAAAATCAGTTATCAGTATAAAATATATGTTAAAATATAAATATATATTAAAAAAATTAAATTACATATATATTTATACAAAAATATATTAATAGCTGATTTTAGTGACTGATTTTAGTGTACGTAATAGAATTAATGATATAGTCACCAAAAAACATAGATAATGATATGACAAACCTGTTGAGTAATCCAAAGTCATGGAGAATTTGTCTTGGTGCATGGAAAGTGCAAAACTTGGTGATGAAGGAAAGGTACCACTTGGTCCAATGGCAAAAATAACCCTTGAAAGAGGTTGGTTAGTTTGTAATTGGAAAACCATGTACAAAGTTGAGGATTGTGATGTGATTAAGGTTGAGTTGGTTAGAATTACTAAATTGCCCCTATCTGGAACAACCATGTTAGGTGTTGTCCCTGCTAGATAATATTGTTTCATGCCTCCACCAGCTCCATTTGTTGAGATCCAACCAACTATGGCACTTGCACCAACCATGCCTCCATTGGGTGAGAACCCTATTGCTATGTAGGAATTAGGGTTTGGTGCTGAGAGAATGAAGCTCCATGTATTTGGAGAACTCTCATAATACTGCATATAACAATATTCATATACACACACACACACACACACACACACACACACATATATATATATATATATATATATATATATATATATATATATATATATATATATATATATATATATATATATATATATATATATATATATGATTAATTAGGTTTATTATGGAATAATTAATTTGTGTGCAATGGTTAATTAATTAGGTTTATTATGCAATAAAAGTATTTGATTCAATTAATTATCTATCAATAACATAAAGTTTTACAAACATAAATATAAAAAATAAAACTATTTTAAATTTTCAGTATGTAACAATAATATAACTCTTAAATTAAATCTATTTTATTAGTATGTATATACATTATATTGTGTAATAATTTTTGTATATTGTCATTTAATCAAGCATATTATTTGTTTAGTAAAAATATAATTTTCCCCTTTCATATACTATTGTGAAAATTTATTACGTCTCTAAATTACATTAATTAAAAACTTACCAAGAAATTAAATTCATATTTCATCAACTAAGAAAAAATAATGCTACAATAAACTAAATCAAAAGAAATATGTTTTATTACTTAAATAAATAAATTTTGTTGAAATTCATTGTGCCTTACTTTTTCTAAATTTTTAATTAGTTCCAAAAAAATTTAAAAAATTGTAATAAATATAATATATGAATGATAATTAAGCACCACCACTTTCTTTAATTTCTTATTTCAATAATATTGTAACTAAGAATTTCTCTAAAATGACTCCAAAATCACACTTATGATAATAATCTAACTATGAGGTATAGCCTATAGGTCATTTTTATCAGTCATATGATGGAATTGATAGATATTGCAAGAAAAATATGAATTATCAAAATTTGTAAAGTTAGAAGAACAAAAAAATAAAAAATAAAAAATCCAGTGCATGTGCACTTACCCTGAGGATGAAACCTTGAGTATTCCAAACAGGAATACAAATGAGCTTTGTTGTGTCAAAGAAAAGAGGAGCATTTAGGTTTAGGTTTGAACCACATGAATCTCCTTGTGATGATAATGAACCATTGCTTCCATTATTTCCATTTGCTTGTGATGATGAAGAAGAAGAAGAATTAGAAGTACTATCACCTTGTGAACTTCCAAGTTTTGCTGAAAAATGGAAACAAATAGTTAAAATGATGAATACTATAGATGCCTTCATTTCTATATCTCCTTAATTATTCTCCCTATAGTTTATGTTTAATTTGTATGCAAAAAGTATTAATTTGTGGCTCATGATATTTTTTTCCTAAGTTTACAAGAAAGAGGTATTAATATTGGTATTAATATTTTAATAATATCAATGATTGTTTTCAACAAACATATATGGTATATTAGTTGGTGGAAGTTAACTTGCACCATTAGTCAAACATCCATGAATGATATATTAATAGTTATTTGATCAAGGAAGCAAAGCAATTATTATGTTAATTACTAAATAATAATAATTATTATTATGTTAATAAAACCAGGGACAATTATTAAAAAAAATCATATATTTTGTTGACTTAATAGTGACCATTATTCATTGAAGAAATGCACATAGTATCCATGCATTATTAGATTATTTAATTTTATGATTTTAAAATTATAATTATATATATATATATATATATATATATATATATATATATATATATATATATATATATATATATATGCATGTATGTGATAACATCCAAGTGTGGAGATTTGCTTCTATAGCTACTAGAGAGTGGGTGGAGGAACTTCCCCTTTGTATTTTTCCTTTTCTTTTTTGAAGTATAGGGTATCATTAATCATTAATTTAATTTATACCTTAATTACTTTCATAGTTCCTTCCATGGATGATTATTGAAAATAATAACTTGAGAGTAAATAATTAAAGTTCTTGATTATTTTTTCCATTGAATGAATGTGAGAGTTTAAATATTAAATAGAACTCTATTATTATTATTATTATTATTATTATTATTATTATTATTATTATTATTATTATTATTATTATTATCCACAACAATGAAATTTCAACTAATTAATTAAGATACTCCATTATTTTTTTTTGGGTGTAAAAAATATTCATATACCATGCAATAGTATAGTATATATATATGTGCTTACAGTAAAATTCTTATTTTTTTATTATATTAAATTCTATTTGTTGTTAAATAGACATTCACATTTTTAAGTATACAAACAACAAAGTTTCTTCCCAAGAGAGTAGTCAAAGTAGTAATCAATAATTGTGTTGCTTCTTTACTTTCCCAAAAGTACATGCCTTCAGTTTCAAGACTCCAAGTTATGTGTTTTTTTTTATAATTTAAATCTAAAAAACTAGGTTCTTTCATTATTTGCTCTCTTTGATAAAAACCCCTCACCAACTCTATGCATGTAAAAGCCCTACAAATTATTTAGGTGAATGCATGATTAAATAAAGAATATATATTATTAAGCAATTAACATTATTCCACCACAACCATAATAATGAGCTATGATGACGTGTGTAATTGGCCTTTAGCCACTAATCTCATATACCTACTTATGTTAACCTTGAATCAAATCAAAAGAATGCAATCCAAAAGGGGAAAAATGAAGAAAAATTTAATGTGCTATCCAAAATCCAAATACTAGTCAATTAACAAACATGGCATGTTACCTTCTCATACTTTGCTTTACAATAAAGCAAAACAAAGCTAGTTATTATTTATGACTTTTAAGTAAAAATATTTTATCTTAAAAGTTTAATTTTGATTTATTATTATTATTATTATTATTATATAGAGTTAAATATCATTTTAGTCTCTAATATTTGAATCGAATTCTAATTTAGTTTCAAATATTTTAGGATAGAAACAGACATTTAAAACACTAAAAACTAAATTAAAATTTGACTCAAATATTAAAGACTAAAATAATATTTTATCCTATTATATAATAAAATATTTAGTGACTATTTAAGTTATCATCATAAAAAATAATATACAGTAAATATTGACGTATAAGTCTTTAATTATTCATCTGATAGATATACTTACCAAAGCAATATAACCTCTAAACATTTTGCTAATTACTAAAAGAAGGAATAATTAACTATTTTTCCAAGATATCAAAATGTTTATTGCATTTACTTTACTTTATTTAGTATTTAGCAAAATGTTTAGAACCCTCTATCATCACTCCAAATTACTAAATCCTTATCTTAAATAACAACAATTCAAAAGTAATAAATAAAAATAACAACACATTGATGAAAATAACATAAATTATGATACACGAATGACATGAGATATGATATAATATGAAACACACAGATATATGAGTTTTAACTTCTTTTAAAACATAGGGACACGACATACACATAAAGTATTTTTAAATAAATTATAATTATATTTTATATTTTATTGATATTATAATATTTTAACTATTTTTAATGTATTTTTTTAGTTATATAAAGTATTTTAAATTTTTTTATTTTAATAAATAATAATATATATGCTATTTCTAAACTAATTTCAAAATCTTGACACACTAATATGTGATGGTATTTAGGTGTATTCAAATGTATTCAGAATTTTTTTATTTTTTATTAACACTGAAGACAAACGTGTCAGATAAGTGTCGATGAGTATCAAATTTAAAATATATCCGATATGCAAATACAATAATTCAGCAAAAAATCTATGCTTCGTAAATATGAATGAATACTTAAAAGGAGTTATTAATAGAATAATCCATATATAATAAAACCACTTCTTAAATACTTAAAAAGAGTTAAAACTTAAAACTCATACTAACCTTTTGAATAGTCAATTCTTTGGGAAATCTTGTCAAGGTGTTTTGTTAATGCAAAACTTGGTGCTTGAGGGAATAATCCAATGGAACCAGTGGCAAATATGATCCAAGATAAAGGTTGAGTAGTAGTTTGTAACTGAAACACCATGTATAAATGATTGGACTCTAAAGTGATAAAGGTTGAGTTGGCCACAACATTAAGGTTCCCTTTATTAGGAACCACTTGGTTTGGTGCATACCCTCCAAGATAATATTGCTTGATCCCTCCACCTTTTCCTCCTGATACCACCCACCCCACTATGGCACTTGAACCTACCATGCCACCATTGGTTGAGAACCCCATAGCAATGTAAGAATTTGTATATGGGGTTGAGAGAATGAAGCTCCAAGTGTTTCTAGAAGTTTGAACATACTGCTCCAAAAAAAAAATGCATGTATAGTAAATGATTACACGAATGTTTACATTGCTCTTGTTCTGTCAGAATATAGAAACATTTTATGTTGCTTTTAATTTCAGAAAATAAAAGACAGAAAATGAAGATAAGTTAAAAATGCTATGTCATGATGTGAATACAAATTTTAAGTATTTTATGTAATTTTTTAAAGTAGGGCAAAAAGGACAAGATAATAAAACAAGTTTTTATAGAACGAAACGTCGCCTTAAGTACTAGAGAATTCGTCTAGAATTGACCATACTTGTATGAAGAATATGTATATGATGAAGTTTAGAAGTAGTGCACCTACTCTGAGGATGAAACTCTGAGAATCCCACACTGAAAGGCAGTGAAGGTTTGTTATATCAAAAGGGATAGGAACTTTGAGGTTTAGATTGATGTTGCATGAGTCAGATTTTGGTTCTGAAATTGGAAGAAAGAATAATCCAAGAAAAGTTGTAGTTACCAAGAGGAGTGGTAGAGATGGCTTCATTTGTTTCTCTGTTATGGATGTTGCTGTGGTTTTAGATTGAAAGGAAAATGTGTTGAGATGAGGGCATAAGATCTATATGGTAAGGTTTAAAACATTACTGTTCCTATTGAAGCAGAAAATCAAAGAATGTAATGATTGCCATGGTTCAACACTTCATCTAACTTGGTGCTAGGGCATTCTCAATTATGACCATATAGTAACACATTAAATTATTGTTCAATAATTTGTCTTTTTTTTTCCCACTAGGTGACACTAATTAATTGGTGGGTTGTGTATCAAATAATTCTGTTTTTTTTTTTCCTGTTGTTTCCCCAAAATGTAAAATGTATGTAAAGAAACAGAGACGTATGCATATTATATAGTAAGTATATGATGTACTAATTTAGAATAAGTATATTATTCCGAATTGCTTGTGATACATCAACATGGTTTATTGTAACAAAGAAACAGATGAAAGCCCTGCTTCCATATTATAGAAAATAATAATTTTCATCCATTTCTTTCACTTTTCTGGCTAACCTAAGGTGGTTTAAGGTCTCAAACCAACCTTGCAGTTCTAAACTAGAATCCAACTCTGTCTCCAAATACATAAATGGTACAACAACATTCACACATATTTATTCATGTGGCCTTGTTCATTTGCAAGGTACAAGAAGCAGCATGCAATGGCCTCAAAGAGCAGCAGCCAATTCCGATCTTTCAAGTCCATCTTCATAGCCATGCTCTGCACATGCATAATAGCACAGATGATTAGAGAAGGTAAATGGAATGAGTTCTTCTAATCAAACTTTCATCGAATATGCTATATATTAGATCAAGATTCCCATTCAAGACTACCAAAAATGGGCTAATGGTGAGACTTGAGAGGCTAATATGAGCTCGTTCGGTTTCTATTTTCGTTTTCCATGTTTTGGTTTTAAAATCATGTGAAGAAAAAGATGAAAAAACAAAATTTGTTCATTTCTTCTTGTTATCGCTTTTTTCCTTCACAAAAACTAAAATAATAGACTAAAAATAATAACATAAAACAAAAAAGGCCCTAATATGTTTCCTCCAATCAGTCTACTCATATGCAGAATTTGAGAGAATTATTTTTCGTAGTTAAAAACTGGTACAGAGATGAAACAATAATTGACTTACCCAATGATTTAATTTCTGGCAAGCTAACATATTGAGGACAGGATTCTGATGAAGTAACCATTCGGTTGGTTTGAAGAACGCAATCCCTTGGCTGCAAGAAAATAATTAAAAATAGTGTTTAAATAGGATACATGGCAATTACAGACTTAGCTAGTCATTCTAAAGTTTGCACAAGATAGTTTTGTTGTTCTGTTTTTCATATGCTGAGTATATTACAGACTAGAATCCAATACCAACCTTAAAATCCTTGTAGAAACATAGTCGAATTTCCTTAATAGCATCTTTTTGGCATATTACTGAAGGAGTTAGATGGAAAGCATTCTCAATTGCAGCAATAATGCCTCCGACTGGATACTTTTCTGAATTAGACGGAACATATCCTTCTTCATTTAGAACTTTCTGCAACAATGTTTTAAAAAAGAGGGAAAGAAAAAACGAGTGAGAGTACGCTATGATGTAAATGTAACCATGCATTCAATCTTTACAATCAAAGGTATACATAAGTCTTGTCCCACTAACTAGAGTTAGATTCTCTAGTTTTACGGCCACAGGAGGGACCCTTAATCTTCAAAGTGTGTTATTCAGTAAAACAAGTTTGATATGCATTATTCAGTAAAACAAGTTTGATATCTTGTACGGCAGGAAAAAGATTAACTTATCGTTGCATTTTGATTATGATATTATTTCATAATAAAGGAGTTTATGGATACCAGAAAAAGAATATGCCCAATGAACTTACTGTAACATTATAGTTGAAATAGAGGTTCAGCGTTATCAAGAAATAATTATATTCGTCTAGGATCACAGGTTTTGCACATGTGCCATGCTTCTCTGCAACAGAAAGTACAATATTAGAAAACTGGAATTTTATACAAGGAAATCACAAAATTCTGTCTCAAAGAAAATATCAGGAAAAATAAAATAAAATAAAATAAAAATACACAATGTTATTGCAAGGAAAATTATGTTATTGTTTAAGGTATATTTGAAACTTTGAACACCATTTGCGTACCAATTTAATGTTGCAAGTAACAGACTCTATCCAAATGTACCAGACTTTTTTTGGAAAACAGCTCAATTATTACAGTCAAAAGCAAAATAGTATTGAATATCACTAAACATGTTGAATTGTGTAAGTCAGCAAAAGTGTGAAAGATTATTACCCCACTGCAAATGCGCAACACGCCAGCCCCAGGAACATAGAACAAAAGACACACTATTAGATTCCATAATAACTGGAGTTTAAACATGAAACTAAGTAATTTTTAATGACCACCTCATGACCCCAAAATGTGCCTTTTCCGCCATGGCAATTTGATGTTTTGCTACAGCTGTACGACGGCCAATATCGATCTAAAGCACTCTGCAATGCCTCTACCTAAACAAAAGACGGAACAAAAGGAATTAGAAAAAAAGTGAAAATTGAAGATAGCAATGCTGATAGTAGAGTCCAACAAAAGAAGTAAAAGTAACATCAACATAACCAAAACACAAATGTATAACCAGTAATAGAGGTCAAAGTTGCAGTTGCGACAAAAAAAAATGTAAAAATGCCTTTACTTTCTTCAATCAATACAATTGCTGTAAAAACATCTGCTACAACTTTCTAATATAACTTGGCAAGGTACGGGTTCTATTCTTTTCAAAAATTTCAACCAGCTGACAGCTAATCCATGAAAACAAATATAATTGATTTTTGATCAAATGGTTTGTAACTCAAGGTCACATAACCAAATACCTCTTTTGGATTAAAACTCGGTCCATTGCAGCATTCTGGCCATGTTCCATCATTATAGTCAGTCCAGAGTCCATCTGTCATACAATTAGATAGAAACCCGTAAAATATTCGTTTTAGAAAACTCCAGAGTTTTTAAGAATGAAAAACAATTTTAAAAATCCAAAAGACACAGCATAATTAGGGTGCTTTTGTTTCCGTTTTTTTTCCTGCTGAAAAAAATAAATAAGTTTTGACATAATTGTATAATCAAAATTCAGTTTTCAACTATTTTAACAACAAAAAACCATACAGAATAGCTTCTGATTAAAATTTGTTTTCAGCTTTGTAGTTATACAACAAAATCAAGTTGTAAAAGCACTTCTCACAATCAGAAACAAATGCAAGTCAACTTCTTAGTCTGTGTTCAAAACATCATCAGAATTTCCCAATGGTCAAGATTTGCAAAAGAAATAAACAATAACTGCAAAAAAACCTCATACTCACGTATGGTGAATACTTGAGGAGTGTCAGCGCTGAAAAGGAAGCCACAAACAAAAATATGTCAGCTACTTCTCAAGTGTTGAATTTGTTATATAAGACAATGAAAACAACAAATATATATAACAAGACACACATTGTAAATCATATCTATATTAAAAGCCATTTAATCATAGGCATTATTTGTAGCTATAAATTGATGTATGCTTAGCTCATCTTCAATCCTATCATTTATTTGCTTCAGAATTTTAAGCTGAGTTCCGAAAAACATTGACTTTTACTTACAAAAGGAAAAAATCAAAAATTAAATATATAACATTTAACAAAACGAAAGAGCAATGCTATCAATGATTACCAATAATGAACAAAATTGGAAGAGGAAGAAGAAAAGGGAGAAACTTTACCCTCTGCAGCAACCGTTTTTGGTGCAACATTTCTTGACACCGTTGCACATAGTTCCCGGCCATTGCAACGACAACGCGAAATAATCGAACTCTCTCTGCTTCTTCCCTAATCCTCCTCCAACTACGCTTTCAATTTCATCCAAATCTTCTTCCATCACCGAAAAGCCACTATCGGCGGTGACAACCACCGCCGCGGCGGCGGCGGCGAGAAGCAGAAGGAGAAGAAAAGCTCGATCGGAGGAGCGAGTCATCGTCAATGGTGAAAAATATAAAATAAAATTGTTTGGTTTGTGTTTGGCGCTTTGCAATCGGAATATGCAAAACGTGAATTCGAATGCGATATTTTAAGAAAAGATCGAAGGAAAATAGTCAATTGGTGAAGTTGAAAAAAAATTTTTGAATTGCGCGAATCTCGAGAATCCAGGTTTCGCACGAAACTCGGAACGGAACTCACCCTAATTGGAATATTCTCTCTTCCCTCCAATTTTGTGATTCGGATATGATTTTGCTCAATAATTGTTTATTAAATCTAATATAAATTGAAAATCAATCAATGTCATATCAATTTAAATTTGTTTGGATTCATTTTTTATATATTGCATGATTGAATTGGATTTCAAATTTATTTACCAAAATCTATTCGATTCAAAATGCTGAATATGATATAATAGTATTATTTTATGATCGAATTTTAACAATTTATTTACTTAAAAGTTAAAACTATTTTTATTTTTTATAATAAAATTTTAATTATAGTATTATACCCATCCAATAAAACAGAAATAATTTGGATCAAAATTCATTGGATTGGATTGGGTTGGAATTTGGAAACAAAACTAGATGCTACATTTCAAATTTGTATGGGATTGATTTTTTTTTTTCCCATCAAAACCATGCGAATTGTTCTTCTAAAAAAGGATTAATCATTGACATACGTGAGCTTTATTATTTTTATTTAGAGTAAGCTGATTTTGGGGTTCACCAAGGATCGAACTCTTGATCTTTCGAATTTAGAACTCTAATACCATGTCATGAAATCACTCATCCCAAAAACGTAACCTAATAGGACAATGTAACACTAATGGTCATATCTCTAATACTTTCTAAACTTCCATAGTACACATTGTACGCTTAGGTCATTGACTCCCTATACTTTCTCTTTTATTTAATGGTGATTAGATCCTTAAATTTTTTAAGAGGAAGTATAGGAAGCCAATTGAGTATATGTACAATCTGTATAATGGGAGTTTAATGATGTTTGATTCAGTAGGATATAGATGTTTATTATCCCTGGTACTCGCATGGTTATTCTGGATAGTATGGGTATATTGTGTTTGAAAAATTAGTAGTATTTTACACATTATACAGATAATGACTCCCCAACGAGATTTTTTTTTTAATTTATCATTTTTCTGAGTTTGATGCAATTACAACATAGTATTTCTCATGAAATTAACAATTTTTGTTTATTGAAAAGTTAATGTAATTAAAATTAGACTTACTTTTATTTGGACATATTAATTTTTAATGCATAAAATAACAAAAGAGAGTTAATTTGAGAACGAAGAAATAATAATTTTAGTTTAGAGAACAGTACAAGCTATTTTGTTTTGGGCAGTTCTTGATAATTATTTTTCATAATCAAAATGCATAATTAAATCAACCAACTAATATGTAGCTCAATTGACAGAATTGTCTTGCTTTTTTCAAATATATATATATATATATATATATATATATATATATAATCAAAATTCTTACTACAAATTATGGATATGGGGTAAGAGTGTGTGATTTTCATTTTAATGTACAGACAAATAATTTTTTTGCTCAATAATGCATTTAATAGAAATGGGACCAGATGATTCAATGCACTTCCTTGTTAGCTTCACATTGTTTTCAATAATATTAATAATGATGAAAAATATCTCACATTGTTTTCACTTTTCAATAATATTAATCATGATGGAACAAAAATCTACTCCTGTTTACTCAATGGCCACAAGTTGAATCGTTAATGGGTCAGGCTGAATTGGCCGAACTTAAATGAGCCGATAAAGCAAAAACATTAGGCCCAATTGAATAACCCCTTTCTAGAAAGGACATCGTTTTTTTATAGTTCACAATGGCGCCCTCGGATTCGGGTTTTGTAGGGTCAGCCATCACACCGGTGCAGTTCTGAACCGGGGCTCCCCAGAGAGAATGGTTTTGCCCGAATGAGGAGACGGGAAAAGTTAAATAACATAAGTTATAACTATTTTTTATTAATTTTTTTAATTATAAAAATTTTTTAGTTTATTTAATTTCCTTGGGTAGTATGCAAAGTAGATGAACATCGCCTTATTAACGCTTCTTTGATGAGAAAGACAAGATATATATTACTGTTACGGTAGGTAACCGGAGATTAGTCCAATGGATGGCGTTCGGCGGCCCAAGTGTATAATAGAGGAGGACTCCAGGTAGGTTCGCAACTCGGGAGGCTCCGTCCGACTTGTGCGCGCGTGTGAATGGGGGGTGGTACCTGCAAAGACACTCCGATGCCTAAGTTAGCAAGGGTGTAAGCAGGTCTTATAGAGTATTGGACTTAGTGATACCTGAGGGGTGTCAGTGTATTTATAGTGGTGAGCCAATAACCACCGTTGGAGTAGTGCCGCATCTTTAGGATGGTAACCGTCCCATTATCTTAGGGAGGTTAAGATACGGCTTTATGAAGTGGTTAGAGAGATTTTAGGGGCGGTTACTCATTTGAATGAGTATTTATCTGCCAGCTAATCTCACAACCGACTTCTTCGTACCAAGTCGGGGTTGACACCGACCTCTTGAGCGGAGGTGGGTGCTTTGCTAGGTTTAATCTATTGGATTAGGCCTTTCGATTGGACCTGGGCCCTTAGCATTGGGCCAGGGTATGAACAGTGCCCCTACTTGAGCCCAAATTTTCTTTAAAGTTTGGGTTCAAGTATTCAACTCGGGTTCGTAGTCGACTTGTTTGAGAGAATACGGATCTTGGAAACCGACGTGATTTTCGCGACCTTTGATTTCTGACAGTTACGTCAATTCAAGCGTCGTGTCCGTTGAGGGATCATTTAGGGATAGAGGGCTTTGGTAACGGTGCAGTCGCATTAATGGCTGCCTCGCTTTTACCATTATGCCCCTTAGCCTTTTTTTATAAATACTTTCCCTCTCTTTCCATTTTCCGTTTCTGCAATCTTTCAAACTTCTTGTTATCCTGTTCGTGTTGCATCCTTGCGTTCAAAGATTTCTGCTCTTCTCCAACCTCCATTTTCGGATAAAGGTTAGTTTTGCTTTTTTCATGCCATGCTTTATGTTTGCATGTTTTGTTTTGCGAGTAGATAGGTTGACCTGTAGATTCTAGTTTCGAATCTCTCCTCTTTAGTGGCCGTATTTTTTGATTTTCTTTTTCTTTTTCCTTTTTGTAGGTTTTCTGCCACTTTCTTCTTTTAAAAAAAAATGGCTTCTGTAGACATTCTTTCTCAGTGGGTTGACGATACGGTCCTTGGGGAGGAACCGTTGGTTGACGCTGAGTTCATCACCCACCTTCGTACTCATCATAGGCTCTGTACTTCGGACGAGGACGAGCCCAAATATGAACTGATAATCCCGGGTCCTGAAGACCGGGTCTGTTTTGGGAGAGAAAATGAGGAGGCCCCTCATTTTTTCTTTATGTATGAATGCATGATCACCCGTTTGGGTGTTTTTCTTCCTTTCTCTGATTTCGAGATATCCGTTTTGCACCACTGTAAGGTTGCCCCTACTCAACTCCACCCCAATTCATGGGGTTTTTTGAAGATTTACCAGTTTATAAGCCACGC